>NW_027643502.1:0-162500 GCF_032717465.1 Coenobita brevimanus
CTTTACATTGAGTGACAAGCCTAATGGTTTCCTGTAAGCCAGGAAACCATTTACAACGCTGGGTGGTAACCATGTAACCAACCCATACATGCTCCCTACGTGTCAACAAGTGGGTTGGTGGAAGGTTAGTGCCCCTCCCCGTAAAACAACTAACTCAAAGACAAACAGCCACCCCTTACTGGACTGTGGCATCTGGCTATAGATAGACAGATAGATTGATAGATAGATAGATAGACAGACAGATAGATAGAACTTCAGTATGGTGGTAGTTTCTTTTAGTTCACTCATGCAACTATGGTATGGTTTTAGTCACCTTAGAAAATCTTTAGGAGTGAAACAATTAACAAAGGATATGTTCAATCCCTCCAGCCTGCAAAATCACACCTAAACTGAATCAAACCATCAAACAGAAACAGGAGTACAAAAAGATGGAGGTCAACACATTAAATGGGCTAATAATATTTCACCAAGTCAATATTATACTGCAATCGGAAAAGTGAAAACCAGTAAAAACTAAATGGCTGCAGCAAGAAACTTAAACGGAATCAAAAGAAATTGATTATAAGAGTGGTATGGGATGAGGGATAGAATACTAGACATCCACAGCCATGAGAGAGTTAAATATAGATACCTGGTACCGTACAGATAATGTGACGAGCTGCTAAACAAACTGACATGACAGACCTCACACTCACTCACCCGGTTCAGCATTATCACCTCCCGTACCTCAACCAGGAGGTCTGCCTTGGCCTGCTGGTTGGCCCAAACATAACACTGTACAGCTTCCTGATGGCATCTTCCTCCAGGTCACTCTCAGGTTTTGTGCATCATTTCTGAAATATAACATGGTGGGGATATTTATACATCTCACTTATGAACACATCAGTAAAAAAAACAAAAAGTTGGAAACATACCAGATGCACTGTCTTGTTTTAAGGGAAATTATAGGAATGTACCATCATCCACTCACTTGATGTAGTGCTGCCTACTTCTTCCGTAGCCTGTATCATTCTTTTTCTGCGCCTGTCCTTCTCTCTTCCTATTTCTCCCATCTTTCCTGTCACTTCTTATTGCTTTTCTTTCCTTTACAGGTGGCTTTACATTGAGTGACAAGCCTAATGGTTTCCTGTAAGCCAAGAAACCATTTACAACGCTGGGTGGTAACCATATAACCAAACCATACGTGCTCCCTACGTGTCAACAAGTGGGTTGGTGGAGGGTTAGTGTCCCTCCTCGTAAAACAACTAACTCAAAGCCAAATGGCCACCCCTTACGGGATTATGGCGTCTGGCAGTAGATAGATAGATAGACAATACTATAGAGAAATGCTACTACTTTACATCAGTAACAGTTTTGTCTAATGGTAGGTGGAGTAAACTAGGATGAAATTTAGTATATAATGAAGGCATCTTGAATTGGTCTATTACTGGTATCTTGTTTTCATTTTTCTTGGAGGGAACAATTTTGCCCACTTCAAGCCTTTGGTTCCTTCTTCCTTGCATTAAAAGAAATAAAAGATATAATATACATGAAGAAAAATGCACTATGAACTAGCTGCCTTAAATGTGGAAGCACATACAAAATTGTAAATCATCTCTAAAAAATCCTATCACCATACTACACTGAGAAATACACTGAGGTGGTCTGGACATGTGGAGAGAATGGAGACTGAATGACTAAGAGAGTGTATGCAGGTGTGATGGAGGGAGGGAGAGACCAAGGATGAGGTGGAGGGATGAAGTTGAGAGGTATATAAGGGAGGGGGGAGTGAGCTAGGGGGGAGGGCAGTCAAATGGTGGGTGACAGAGCAACTTGGAGGCATTTCATATGGGACCATCCTTTCCGGGATTAGGGCATTGGGCTATTGATAGATAGACAGATAGACATACAGAACTGTAAATCATCTATAAAAAAATCCTATCACCATACTGAAAGGGATTAACCCTTGCTAAACTACAAACTTCATATAAGGTACAATGAAGGTGTGCACGGGCCCAGCTGCAAGTCTGGTATGAGGTACAGTTTACACTGGCTATAAAACAATGATTCAGAGGAGGTAACCTATCTTACAAGCAATCAGTGTGGCAGGGGTTCATGCTCTCCTTCTCACTCTACCTTCCAGCACTCTGTCCACATGTAGCCTATACATCACCTCAGAGCCACTCTCCTTATCCAACCCACAGCACCAATTCATTCTCCATCATATTTCTATTATTCTAGCTATGACCTCACAACTCTGGAAGTATCTTCCTCTGTCTGTATTTCCTACTGCCTATGACCTCCAGTCTTTCAAACACAGTTTGTCCAACCATCTTGAAACAAATGGATCTTGATTTTGGCTCTCTGTTAACTTGTTTTTTTTTCTCTTTCTCTCTCTCTCTCTTGGAGGGAACACTCTTACAATGACAATATACTTCCTACTTCTGATCTGCTTCAATAAACTTGTTGCCTCAATACAAATTACAGCATTACATCCATTTTCTTCACAAGATTCAAGTGCATTCACTATCCTTTCATGGTTTTCTAAGATAGCAGACACAGTATCTAAATGACCTGACCATCTCTGTTCCAAAAGTCGTTTGAGTTTTGTTCCATCATAAATCCTGTCTAGCTCTGGACGGTGTAGAAAGTTGTACAGTCTATTGCAAATGGAAAAAAACAATTTTACATCATTCTGCATTTCAACTGAATGTACCACAACCAAGTGCAGTTGGTGATTGAAACAATGTACATATGGGATTTCCTTCTGAAGTTTTTCTTGTAGCTTTTTTTGAACACCTCCATGCTGACCTGACATCACAGATGCTCCATCATATCATTGAGATAATATATTACTGCAATCAAGTCCACATTCATTTAGTGTTTTAAGCATTAATGAGGCCAGGCTTTCTGCATCAAAATCATCTGTTGTTGGCATACCAATTAGACTCTCATTTACTTTACCACCCTTTACATATCTTACAACTACAGATATATTTTCTGTGTTGGTAGGGTCACGAGTTCCATCAGACTTAATGCTAAAAAATGGTATGTCAGCCTCCTTGATATCATTAACAACATTCTCTATGACAGTGTCTTTCATAATGTCTATTATCTCATTCTGAATCCTAGCAGAAGTATAGGAGGCATTCTTAGGAATCATTTGAATAATCTCTGACAGCTTCTTATCTTTAGACAATGTATACTGAAATAACTTCATAAAAAGACCAGATGGCTCACCTTGAGACTCACTACTTGTATCGAGACACCCTGCTCCACTCTTACCATCTCCACGCATAGGTAGCTCATTCACACATAAAAACTGAATTACCTCTACCACTGATTTAATATAGTACCTGTTTTTCCCCAACTGCTTTTCATTTACCATTGTACTGACACTCTGGTTCTTCTCTATGCGCATTTTTCTCTCCTGCCATATAACCACAGCTTCTACATGAGTTTGAGAATTTTCGTGTTTTTGGAAACCTTTGTGTTTGTCTAATGCATGGCACCAGTTTGAGTAACCCCCTTTAGTAAATGTACAGTCTTTAGAAGAACTTTTACAATGTCTACAGGGAAAACAAAATGCTGCCCCCTCTTCTACTGAATACTCAAGCCATGTGTGTCCATTATACCAGGATGCTGAGAAGTCTCTCTTACTATTACCATACTGCTTTGGATTAAAAGAAGCAATCTTAGGCTGTACTGGTTCATGATCAGCCTCCCCTAAATCTGAAGGAGTTTTGATTTCACTTGGTCCTGATCCATCTCTACCAGTCTTGTTTTTCTCCGGTTCTTTTTCTTTCTTATCAGAAGATGAATTTGGTTCCGGCTGCTTCCCATGTGAACCAACAGGCTTGAAGTATGAAGTAATAGACATTGCTGATAATTTTCTGAAGATTCTTCACATAAATCTATCCATATGGTCACAATGCTCCTGACCTGTGGATGAGTGACACCAAGCTCTTAGTAAAATCATATTATGGTATGTGGTAAAAAAATGTGAGTGTGTGCACAGTGGCAGAATGGCAGGTAAGTCATTTGGCTTTTTGTGAAAAATTAACAGAACTGGAATAGGCTAGGCCAATGTCCCTGGCTAGACAAGCTAGTTTAATTAAAAAAAAAAAAAAAAAAAAAAAAGATAAATTACCCTTTAGCACAGAATAGGAATTACCAGAAAATAAATAATAGAAAATAAGTCAATAAATAAACCTTGTAAAAGTATAAGGGATGATAGTACAAAGTAAAATATTACCAATCTATCTATCTATCTATAGCCCGACGCCCTAATCCCGCAAAGGGTGGCCGCAGACAAAACGCCTCCAAGTCACTCTGTCACCCACCATTTGACTCCCCTCCCCCCAACTCACCCCCCCCTCCCTCATATACCTCTCAACTCCATCCCTCCACCTCATCCTCGGTCTACCCCTCCCTCTCCCTCCCTCCACCTCACCTACATACACCCTCTTAGTCAGTCTTTCATTCTCCATCCTCTCCACATGTCCAAACCACCTCAGTGTATTTCTCCTAATCTTTTCAACCACATCCACATCTACCCCACAACGTTCCTTCACTTCTTCATTCGTCAACCTGTCCCTCCAATAACATATTATATATAATAAGAATTCTGAAAGTCGCCTAAAATCCTTTGGTCTACCCTTAATAAAAACAGAACAAACCTTAATGTTATGGTTATTATTAACTTTATGTATCAATTTACTTGAATACAAGCTGCATGCCTATACTGTATCTAGGCCTAAAAAAAAAAGGCTAGGCCTAAAATTAATGAAAAACATAGCCTAGGCCTATCCTAGCCCGACCTGACCTCATAACACTGGTTAAGAAATCTTGATAAAACTTATGAGAATCATTGATCTACTTCACTTTGTACATGTATAAATTAAAGGTCAAGGATTCAGACAAGGAATGACAACCTAAACAGAAGACATACACTTCTCTTTTGTAATTTTTTCCCATAAATTATCTGTGTAAAAGAGAACTCAGGTCTTTCCTGAATGATATGCTAGTATGATACGTTGTACATTATAACTAAAAGAGAAAGAGCAGTTACATACTCAAGTGCTCATCTAGCCACGTACCTCTTTGCCCCTTCACAGTGTGGTGGGTGAGTCGGAATGACACCCACACAAACAAAACATTATGACATACATACATCATCTAATCCTGTGTTGCCCCATGAGCAGCACAGGAGGCCGGGGCTAGGCAAGTTGGCCATGACATTTAAGATGAGAATGACCAGCCTCACTCATCCCTCAGTGGCATTACATGAGCAATAAACTCCAATTACCCCTTGGATATAAACCTACTCAGGCTCAGTCTAAACAATTCAAAACTGAAATTTACACCAATAAAGGAAAAAAAAAGTATGCCTGGGGTTATAAGACTGTAGGTAACATTAGGACACGAGTGCCAGTTCTGAGGCAAAATGAGTTGTGAGGGGCTGTGAGAAAAATTTTGTGAGTCCTGTAAGAAGCCACTGAAAATATTCTACATATTGGTATTAATCCTAAGCATCGCCGCTTCAAAGAAAACTTTGAATGGGAAGAGGATGAATAATATCTTAGTCTATTCCTCTATTTATAGCCTGATGCCTTAATAACGTAAGGGGTGGCCACAAACAAACTGTCTCCATATCACCCTGTCCATTGCCATCTCACTGCCCTCCCTTCAACACACACCTCCCTCTGCCATATATCTCTCCACTCCATCCCTCCATCTCATCCTTGGTCTCTTTATACAGTGATAAAATGCCACATGAGCTTGTGATAAGTGTAATTCTACTGGACAAAAGGGATCCATATGTTTACTGAATTAGACCAACCCTCACCGCAGTTCTAGGTCATCGTGACAATGTATTTTTGGGAGGAGGGGGGAGTTATCATCATTCCAACTTCATTTCCCACATAAAACAAGGGCTGAGGCAAAGAAGAAAAACAAGAGAGCAAGAAGTTACAACGTAGGTGGTGGTGACCATCATCCACTCACTTGATGTAGTGCTGCCTACTTCTTCCTTCACCTTCATTAATTTTTTTTCCTGTGTCTGTCCTCCTCTCTTTCTATTTTTCCCATTTGGTCACTTTTTATTTTCATTCTTTCCTTTTCAGGCAGATTTATATTGAAAAACAAGCCTAATGGTTTCCTGGCTTTTATAATGCTGGGTGGTAACTATATAACCAATTCATACATGTTCCCTACATGCCAACAAGTGGGTTGGTGGAGGGTTAGTGCCCCTCCCTGTAAAACCACTAACCCAAAGACAAACAGCCAACCTGTATGGGATTATGGCATCTGACTATAGACCAGGGGTTCCCAACCTGGGGTAAATTACCCCAAGTGGGGTAATTTGATCTTTTGTGAAGGGTAATGGGGGAGGTAACAAAAAAAAAAAAAAAAAAAATCTACAAATCATACCAGTTATGATAGACTTTCAGACCTATACTAAAATTCAGAGATGAATGTTTAAAGTCATGTTTATTTGGTATCAGTGTTAATAATAAAAATAAATTACTCCTTGCAATAACTCTCTTGGTTTTAGCCTAACCTTTAAGTCCTACATTCAAACTAAAATCTAGGCATCAAAATGTTCTATCTATCTATCTATTGCCAGACGCCTCAATCCCGTTTGGGGTGGCCACAAACAAATCGCCTCCAAGTCGCCCTGTCCCCCGCCATTTCACTGCCCTGCTCCCAACTCACACCCCCCTCTCTCATATACCTCTCCACCCCATCCCTCCATCTCATCCTCGGCCTCCCCCTCCCTCTTCCCCCCTCCACCTCACTCACATACACTCTCTTCGTCAGTCTTTCGCCCTCCATCCTCTCCACATGGCCAAACCACCTCAGTGTGTTCCTCATAACGCTTCCTATCACATCCACATCCACACCACAACGCTCCTTTATATCCTCATTCGTCACCCTGTCTCTCCACGTGACTCCACAGGCTCCTCTTAAATAACTCATTTCATCAAAATGTTAAGCAGCTAAAATGCAATTGTGGAAACAAGCAATGAGGGGTAATGAGTGAAGGGAGGTGTGGAAAATGGGGTAATGGATAAATAAAGGTTGGGAACCCCTGCTATAGACAGACAGATAAAAAATAAAAATGCCCACTCACCCACACCCACCTGTACTCCACAAGGACCCTCTGGTGTGGCAGGAGGTTGATGAGTGCAATGCATTACCAGAACGACTCAGGAGTGTTGTTGGTGATCCAGAGGACTTCTGATGCTAGCTGGCTGTAGTCCTCTGCAAAATAACAAAGTCATTGGAGGAGGGAAGTGCATAAATCATCGTTATCATCTTCATCTGCATCATCATCATCACCATCATCATCATCATCATCATCATCCAGATCTACTTTCCAACCCTAGGATGGTGTGAGGTAAAGTGCTGAGCCAGAAATAACTATATAGAATGTGAAAATAAAGCCTATCCAGTTGAATGTGCCACACACTCACTCCCTCACCATTCAAGCCCCTGGAATCCTGACTCCACCTCAGAAACATCCACACTTAAATGCTTCATATTCTGGCATTAATATCCTGTACATCTCAGTAGTCAAGATGGAGAGATGGTTATTTTATGCTGTGATACCTAGACAAACAGACAGACTGACAAATGAGGAAGTAAAGGAGCATTGTGGTGTTGATGTGGTTGAAAGTGTTGAGAAATACTCTGAGATGGTTTGGCTATGTGGAGAGGATGGACAATGAGAGACTGACTAGAAGAGTTTGTAAATGAGGTGGAGGGGAAGTGGGGGAGGGGGAGACCAAGAATGAGGAGAGGGATGGAGTGGAAAGGATGGAGAATAAGAGACTGACTAGAAGAATGCATGTGAGGTGGGGGGGGGGAGACCAAGGATGATATGAAGTGGAGAGGATGGAGAATAAGAGACTGACTAGATGAATGCATGTGGGTGAGATGGGAAGGGAGACCAAGGATGAGATGGAGTGGAGAGGATAGAGAATGAGAGATTGACAGGAAGAGTACACGTGAATGAGGTGGAGGAGAAGGCCAATGATAAGATGAAGGGATGGAATGGAGAGAGATAAGAGAGAGGAAGGGTGTGAGCTGGAGGGAGGGAAGAGGACAGGGTAACATGGAGGCAATTTGTTAGCAGCCATCTCTTACAGGAATAAGATGCCTTGCAACAGATAGATAGACACAGATAGATAGAAAAATGGATAAAGTGATCAGATAGAGACATACCTGACACAATATATAGCAGACTCAGTGTGGAGATACCCTGCCTAACCTTGAATGACCTAATCCAACTTAAATCAACCCAACCTAATCTAGCTTAACCTCACCTAACCCAGTCTAATTGTATTTAACCTCACAATCTCACGTAACCTCCCCATACTTAACATAACCTATTTTGAAGCAGCCTAACCACATCTAACCCTACCTAATCCTACCCAGTCTCACTTAACCATACCATACCCGACCTAACCCAACCCAGTCAAGCCTAAAATGACCTAATCCAACCGAACCTAACCCAGCCTAACCCAACAAAATAAAACCCATCCCAAAACCTATCAAAACAGACGTATTCTAAAGCAATCTAACCTAATCCGTCTATATCTAGTCGAACTGAACCCAACCCAACCAAAAATTACCTAATCAGACCAAACCCTGCCCAAAGTGACCTAACCTAACTTTCGATCGGCTATATATTCGCTAATAAATTTTGCTGCCTGAAAAAAAGTCTACGGATGTCACATTCCAAGTTTCGCCTGTTCTGTGTACTCGTATACCTTTGTGTGTGTGTGTGTGTGTGTGTGTGTTGAGTTGTCTGTGTGTACGTAGGTGAGCCTGTGTTTGTGTCGGGGAGGGATACAGGGTGTGGAGGGATGGACAAGATCACAGAGCCTGTGTGAATGGAGGTTTGGGTATGGATGTTAGTAAATGTGTGTGTGTGTGTGTGTGTGTGTGTGTGTGTGTGTGAACAAAAGGATATTAACCAGCCTTATGCAAAAATATATTGTTAAGAAAATCTTTGCTTGACTGGTGCGATGTCCTGTGTGTTACCACGGCAACCTCCCACACCACCAGTTACATAAACACATTTCCACACCAAGATCCATTAGAGAGTATTGTGTGTGTGTGTGTGTGTGTGTGTGTGTGTGTCTAACGTGGATATGCATGTGTGTAAGTGCAGTAATGTGTGCTACGGTGTGTGCTTGTATCAGTGGCTGTGTGTACCAGTGCCAGTGTGTATCAGTGCCAGTGTGTATCAGTGCCTGCGTGTATCAGTGCCTGTGTGTATCAGTGCCAGTGTGTATCAGAGCCTGTGTGTATCAGTGCCTGTGTGTATCAGTGCCAGTGTGTATCAGTGCCTGTGTGTATCAATGCCTGTGTGAATCAGTGCCAGTGTGTATCAGTGCCAGTGTGTATCAGTGCCTGTGTGTATCAGTGCCAGTGTGTATCAGTGCCAGTGTGTATCAGTGCCTGTGTGTATCAGTGCCAGTGTGTATCAGTGCCAGTGTGTATCAGTGCCTGTGTGTATCAGTGCCTGTGTGTATCAGTGCCTGTGTGTATCAGTGCCTGTGTGTATCAGTGCCTGTGTGTATCAGTGCCAGTGTGTATCAGTGGCTGTGTGTATCAGTGCCTGTGTGTATCAGTGCCAGTGTGTATCAGTGCCAGTGTGTATCAGTGCCTGTGTGTATCAGTGCCTGTGTGTATCAGTGCCAGTGTGTATCAGTGCCAGTGTGTATCAGTGCCTGTGTGTATCAGTGCCAGTGTGTATCAGTGCCAGTGTGTATCAGTGCCTGTGTGTATCAGTGCCTGTGTGTATCAGTGCCTGTGTGTATCAGTGCCTGTGTGTATCAGTGCCTGTGTGTATCAGTGCCTGTGTGTATCAGTGCCTGTGTGTATCAGTGCCTGTGTGTATCAGTGCCTGTGTGTATCAGTGCCAGTGTGTATCAGTGCCAGTGTGTATCAGTGCCTGTGTGTATCAGTGTCTGTGTGTATCAGTGCCTGTGTGTATCAGTGCCTGTGTGTATCAGTGCCAGTGTGTATCAGTGCCTGTGTGTATCAGTGCCTGTGTGTATCAATGCCTGTGTGTATCAGTGCCTGTGTGTATCAGTTCCTGTGTGTATCAGTGCCAGTGTGTATCAGTTCCTGTGTGTATCAGTGCCAGTGTGTATCAGTTCCTGTGTGAATCAGTGGCAGTGTGTATCAGTTCCTGTGTGTATCAGTGCCTGTGTGTATCAGTGCCAGTGTGTATCAGTGCCAGTGTGTATCAGTGCCAGTGTGTATCAGTGCCTGTGTGTATCAGTGCCAGTGTGTATCAGTGCCTGTGTGTATCAGTGCCTGTGTGTATCAGAGCCTGTGTGTATCAGTGCCTGTGTGTATCAGTGCCTGTGTGTATCAGTGCCTGTGTGTATCAGTGCCAGTGTGTATCAGTGGCTGTGTGTATCAGTGCCTGTGTGTATCAGTGCCAGTGTGTATCAGTGCCTGTGTGTATCAGTGCTTTTTTAGATGAGGACTCCAGACTACTCATGCATATTCCAGGGCTGGTCTAATGAATGATATTATCCTTCTCAGCATGTCTTCATTTATGTATGTATGTGTGTGTGTGTGTCTGTGTGTGTGTAATTCACCGGGTCGTGTGTGTGTGTGTGTGTGTGTGTGTGTGTGTGTGTGTGTGTGTGTTCTTACCTAATTGTATCTTTACAGGAATGAGTCGTACTGTCCCGTGTCTTAAACCATTTTTATCGTACATATCCTTAAATTTATGAATTGTTTTGGCACACACTTTCATCCGGTAGTGAATTCCACTGACCAATTGCCCTATTTGGGAAACTAAATTTCCTTACGTCTTTATTGCCTCTCTTTTTATGCAGTTTTTTGCAGTGTCCTCTTGCTGATGCATCCCCATAGGTTATATACTTATTTATGTCTATTTTCTCCTACCCTGATATGTATTTATATAGTATATATAATATACAGTATAATCATGTCTCCTCTTTTCCTTCTTTTATAATATAAGAGAAGGAAAAGAGGAGACATGATTATACTGTATATCATATACAGTATACTATATAAATGCATATCAGGGAAGGAGAAAATAGACATAAATAAGTATATAACCTATGGGGATGCATCAGCAAGAGGACACTGCAAAAAACTGCATAAAAAGAGAGGCAATAAAGACGTAAGGAAATTTAGTTTCCCAAACAGAGCAATTGAACACCATATTATGGTGTTTGCAACACCTTAAACCTTCTTTAGTTATACTTGTCAAGTAGTGCCCAATTCTCTTGCTGTATGGGGCTACTCTTGGATCATCATTATTAAATTCTTTAGGCAACTTACCTCACTCCAGTTACCTCCATATTCACTTACCTCAGGCCTTTGCCAGTTCCACCTTTATATTTTGTAGTTTCCCAACCTCCCGTCACCCATCAAAGAAATACCAGTACTATATGACAATAGACCAGCTGGCCCACGCTAGTCAGCTCCTACACAAGTGTGACTAAATAAAAGAAAGTCATAATCCCACTGGCTGGGGAAACACCCAGCCACCTTTCTTACCAGTTTATTTCTGTATCGTGGTAGGTGGTGGCGACTATCATCCACTCACTTGATGTATTGCTGCCTACTTCCTCCATAGCCTTTATCATTCTTTTCTGTGTCTGTCCTACTCTCTTCCTATTTCTCCCATCTTTCCTGTCACTTCTTATTGCTTTTCTTTTCTTTACAGGTGGCTTTACATTGAGTGACAAGCCAAATGATTTCCTGTAAGCAAAGAAACCATTTACAATGCTGGGTGGTAACCATATAACCAAACCATACATGCTCCCTACATGTCAACAAGTGGGTTGGTGGAGGGTTAGTGCCCCTCCCTGGAAAACAAATAACTCAAAGTCAAATAGCCACCCCTTACGGGATTATGGCGTCTGGCAATAGATAGATAGATTACAGTACATAAACCATCTCTCTTCAGCTGCTGCGTCTGGCCTTTAAGTAAACAGTATATTTAGGTGAAGTAAATATGGAGGCTAAGGGACTGACAAGAGATCAAGCTGGCTGGATGAATTTTGTGCGTAGAAGCACATGACCAGGGATTTGGAACCCCTTGTAAAGTGGCAGCGTCCGGACTGACTCTATCGGATAAGTACACGTGAAGCTACAGAACGTGGTGAAATTTTTTGGCCAATCAGATGAAGCTGGGATTCTGTAAGCTTGAATGGTGAGTGAATGGAAGTGTGTCCCATTGAACTGGGCAGACTCTGGCTGTCTGGATGCTGGTACTCCTCACCCCACCCTATGATGAAATATGGAAGAATAAAGAAGGTAATAACTTATACCATTATTTAGCAAATGAAAGTATTAAAATAATAAATCAAAAAATATATAATAAAACAGGTATTGATGCTGATGAATTAAAATGTGATGAACAGACATAAATGCTGCATCACAATGGGCATGACCTCAGTGGTAGATGTTATACAACTCATGAAACAAGTCTTCACATTTCAGAGTACTGAATGGTGGATAAATAAATGTGAAGGCCAATAACCCATACACCTAACTGATTTGTATTCCTACTGGACCATTTTCTTACTTAATTTCACTATGCTACCCACATGCCTGTGCTGGAGAATAGGGATGGGAAGACGATTACATGTAAGGTGAATTTCCCCATACACAAAACTTCCTTTGGATGATTTAGAGGATGTACAAAGCAGTTTGCCACATTTATGTACATGAATATGCTGAAAATATGAGTTACTTGAGAGGAGCATGTGGAGTGACGTGGAGGGACAGGTTGACGAATGAAGAAGTGAAGGAACGTTGTGGGGTAGATGTGGATGTGGTTGAAAAGATTAGGAGAAATACACTGAGGTGGTTTGGACATGTGGAGAGAATGGAGAATGAAAGACTGACCAAGAGGGTGTATGTAGGTGAGGTGGAGGGAGGGAGAGGGAGGGGTAGACCGAGGATGAGGTGGAGGGATGGAGTTGAGAGGTATATGAGGGAGGGGGGGGTGAGTTGGAGGGAGGGGAGTCACATGGTGGGTGACAGAGTGACTTGGAGGCGTTTTGTCTGCGGCCACCCTTTGCGGGATTAGGGCGTCGGGCTATAGATAGATAGATAGATAGAATATGCTGAAAATATACCAGTAATCATAACATCAATAGACAAAAACTATAGGAAAACTACAGGATGCATCTGTTAACCTAGAACCATAAGACTGTGCAAACAAGACAATGAATAACTACATCTTAAAACTCTTACCTTCTCCAGTCATATTTTCTGATGAGTCTCGTCGATGGCCATTAGGTCTGTTTGGTGGGTAATTCTGCTATGTATTCTCAGGCGTTGTTACCTGTGAGGTGGAGAAAGTAAAGGTATAATGGGATTCATAACATATCATATCATTTATAGAGGTTCCAGCATGCTTGCATACATTGGCCTTGATCACCTATTGGCAGCTCTCCATCCTGCTTGATCTCTGGCAACCTTCCTGTTCAGTCCCTTATCCCTGAGGTCACACTATGACCTCATCTCTGGTCTTATTCAGTGTGCCTCTTGCAACCCTACCCTCGAAGTTCACATTTCTTACTGTTTGCACCAAACTGTCATTCTCCATCCCCTCCACAAGCCCTTATCATCTCAGTCTACCCCTCCACATCACAACACCAATACATGTCTAGTCCCATCCTTCCTCTAAATACTTTAGTTGTAAACCTAGCCCCCCCATGCCTTGCATTCAAGGATGCACTACACATCCATCTAACCATTGTCAGTTCTATATGTTTGAGCCAACAAATACAGCATCCTCTTCCTTTACTGCCCAGGTCTCACTACCATACAGCATTACATTCCTAACACATGCTGCCTACAAAGATCCCTTAGCATGGAAGGAGAGCCCTCTCAATGTCAGGAGAGGCAACAGCTCCCTGAATTTCTTCAAACCACTCCTTACTTTGGCCAAAGAGATGCTCCAGCCTCACCTCCAGTACATAACATGTCTCCCAAATTAATAATAATAATAATAATAATAATAATAATAATAATAATAACAATAATAATAATAATGATAATAATAATAATACAG
The DNA here is from genome assembly GCF_032717465.1 of Coenobita brevimanus. NCBI lineage: Eukaryota > Metazoa > Arthropoda > Malacostraca > Decapoda > Coenobitidae > Coenobita > Coenobita brevimanus. The sequence continues at coordinate 14,069 of NW_027643502.1, forward strand.
TAATAATCTGGTCTTTTGTTTCTCAAAAGCACCAGTCCTTCCATAGGGAATTCTCTAGCTCTGGAAACACGTATACATTATTTTTACAGTTACAAGAATTGTGACATCTCTCATATACAATACAAACTTCATCAGTAAAAAAAAAAAAAGAAGAAGAGGAAAAGAAAGTGGCAATAATTAAACCCTACAATCATCTGTCATAATACCTCTCTTCAGGACGTAGCATTTTTAAAAAAGAAAGGCTTTTAGCTGTCTCTTAAAGGATTCAGCAGAAGAGAGTTGTCTTATGGACAATGGCAATCTGTTATATAATCTAGGGGCTCTATACACAAAAGAACGATCAGCGAAAGATGACTGGTGAATGGCTCCAGGCTCGTCAAGATGCAAGGAATCATCTTCACTGCATAACATCACACCTGGGCGTGCCAATGGGAGTTTTAACAATTCAGCAAGATACTTCAGTTCACCAAACTTAAGAACCTTGAATGTAATAAGATACACTTTAAATTCAATTCTAGCCTTTACTGGTAACCAAGGCAACTCATTTAGGAACAGGGTAGTCAAGGTTCTAGGGGGGAGACCAAAGATAAGCCATGATGCCCTGTTCAACACAGACTGAACTTTTGTTAGTATATTATTTGGAAGACCAACCCACAGTGAATTACAATAAACAACATGAGACAAGACCACTGCATGGACCAATGTTAAGAGGCAATGTCTATTCAGGAATTTTCTCACAGCGTACAGATTTCTGATGTGCAAGTTACACCCTCTGACAACTTGATTAATATGTTCTTGGCGATTTAACTTTGAATTGAAATAAACACCCAGATTTCAAAAAGAGCTGACTGGATGAAGCTGTGACACACCAATGTTCAATGGCAGGGCACTGTCAGTGTCATCACCTCTTCTGTTTCCTCTGATGATGATGATCTCAGTTTTACCATCATTCAGCTTAAGTTTCCTCTTACCCATCCAAATCTTAATATCAGACATTAGAGATTCAAACTTTGTCTTAGTATTGTTGATATCTGAAATCTTAACATAGAGCTGGGTGTCACCAGCATAAAAATGATAGGACACATCATGAGCATCAAGTAGAGACGATAAACTACTTGTGTAGATAGTAAATAGAATTGGACCCAAAACTGATCCATGAGGGACTCCAAATAGAAGAGGAGCAGAATCAGAGCTAGCGTAATCAACAACCACTGAGATCTGTCCAACAGATACGACTTAAGGAGCAAAAGGGTACTACCACGAACGCCATAAAAATACAGATCATCCAACAATACTTTATGATCTACTGTATCAAAAGCTGAAAGGTTTAGGTCCAAATCACAAAACATTTCCACAGACAGCTTAAATTTACTGTATTTTTTAAGAGTACTTGCATCTTGTCTATAGGTGATTTGTCACAGTTCAATAAAATTGTTATAAGAATGAATTTTAGAAGTAAAATACATCATCATACTGAAAGGTTTGATTGGTCCAAAGCACAAAAGGTTAAACGTCAGTAGTTTCTTGAAATATACCCTCACTATTGCCAGATTAATTACTTCAGAATTATATGAACCTCTACTGATGAGGTGTCTGAAAGCCATATGTAACTCCTCCAGTTATGTCTCTTGAAATCTTGGCTGGTGAAAAAATAAATTAATAAAATAAACAAACGTAAATCAATTCCATCCATCCATCATCCAATCCTATGTTGCCCCATAAGGAGCGTAGGAGCCCGGGGCTGGGCAAGTTGGTCCTAACATTTAAGATGAAAGTGACCAGCCTCACTCATCCCTGAGTGGCATTATGTGAGCAATAAACCCCAAACACCCCTTGGATATAAATTTACACCGGCTCAATCCGATTGGAGCGCAATAATTACCCACTAAACCACCAGGTGCCATAATTTGGTTATACGAGTATGGTTACCACCCAGCATAGTATATGGTTTCCTGGTGTAAAGGAAACCATTTGGCTTGTCACTCAGTGTAGAGTCATCCAAAGGCAGAAGGAAGAGAAAAGAATGAAGGAAAGAAAGACAGAAGAGGGAGTGTAAAGTCACCCGTAGGCAAAAGAAAGAGGAAACAATGAAGGAAGGAAAGACTGAAGAGGAAGGATGGACCAATTAAGATAATTATATAATAATAACTCTTCTGTCTTTCTTTCATTCTTTCCTCTTCCTTCTGCCAATGGGTGACTCTACACTGAGTGACAAGCCAAATAGTTTCCTGTACACCAGGAAACCATTTACTACGCTGGGTGGTAACCACATAATCAAATTATGACGCCTGGTGGTTTAATGGGTAATTCAGGCGCTCAATTCGGATTGAGCCGGTGAAGGTTTATATCCAAGGGGTGGTTGGGGCTTACTGCTCATGCAATGCCACTCAGGGATGAGTGAGGCTGGTCACTCTCATCTTTAATGTCACGACCAACTTGCTTAGCCCTGGGCTTCTATGCTCCTCATGGGGCAAGACAGGATTGGTTGATGGATGGATAATAATAATAATAGTAACAACTATGCCAAAAATGACATGCCAGACTTGTCAGTAATATCAATCCACCTGACAAACACTGCATCTAGATATATCAGTGAAGTTTCGTTAACCTTGTGATAAATACACAGCTGGACACATACAGACAAAGATAATTGCATACAGTGACAGCAAACCCAGGCAGATATGACTAACCTTGCATCATCCAGGTATTGGTGAGTGACTGGAGGCATTTACCATGAGACAGTGCTTGTTTGGGCAACACTGGAGGTCTTGTGTGTTGCTGCTGCCCCTCCACCGTGGATGATGGGAGGGCCAGAGAATGAGGGGTGACAGGGTGGAGGAAGTGGGTGGCCCAGCTGATCAGTTTCGCCGGCCACACTAACAGTCCTGGCCACTGGCTCAGATCTGATACTTGCTGAATGCCCTGTGGGATAACAAGTCACTTTAACCCCTTCTCTGCAGTTTTACGGATCTTCAGTACTGTATAATCCTGCTATATACAAATGACTATATTCTGCTTGAGTAAATATAACAAACTGGAGAGGTCAGACACACCACTAGAACTGCCTGTTCATACACAGCATCAAATATTTCTCCCCCAATTCCTACCTAAGAAAAGGGATGAGGTAGGATCCCCCTTCCTCCCCACCAGAGAGAGAGTATAACAATCAAACACCACAGTCGTTAACACATCACCTAACAATCTGAAGTAATGGTTCCACCTTATAAGTACAAACTGGTTAATCATCTTCCCTTTAGCACTTAACTCCTTCTGTAACACCTACACTTTTTAAGTATTAAAGGTACCACTCAACTTTTTCTCTACCATCCACACATGCACTAACACACATCACCTAACAATCTGAAGTAATGGTTCCACCTTATAAGTACAACCTGGTTAATCATCTTCCCTTCACCACTTCTTAACTCCTTCTGTAACATCTACACTTAAAACTATTAAGGTAATCACTCTACTTTTTCTCTACCATCCACACATGCAGTACTCAAAATGACATTGTGGTTACTCATACAAAAGCCTAATACAAAAGGACTCCTGATGGTATGAGTAGTTATGTTTATGGAAATCCGTTCGTATGAAAGAGTATATAACTATCTATCTATCTACTGCCAGATCCCATAATTCCGAAAGGGGTGGCCATTTGACTTTGAGTTACTTGTTTTACGGGGAGGGGCACTAACCCTCCACCAACCCACTTGTTGACACGTAGGGAGCACGTATGGGTTGGTTATATGGTTACCACCCGGCGTTGTAAATGGTTTCTTGGCTTACAGGAAACCATTTGGCTTGTCACTTAATGTAAAGCCACCTGTAAGGGAAAGGAAAGCAATAAGAAGTGACAGGAAAGATGGGAGAAATAGGAAGAAATGAGGGCAGGCACAGAAAAGGAATGGTAAAGGTTAAGGAAGAAGTAGGCAGCACTACATCAAGTGAGTGGATGATGATTGCCACCACCTATCACTAGAGTATTAAAGCTATGGGCAAAAATGAGGATTGGGTGTTTAACCACCACCAACTTACACTATAATGCTATAAGTATAAAGCAATTATAAACAAGAGTATAGGTTAGTTATATCTAAAACACACAAACCAAATTAACGTATGACATAATAATGCACATCTATTGTAATGGATGCATAAATATCCCAAGCAAAGCTATTGGAATTAAAACTACATCCTCAAACTCCTGACTCTGGCTGCTGATTGTATACAACAATTATAAAGACGAGTGAAGTAACCCTTAAAGGATTAATGCTGCTGGCAATACATAGCAATAATTTATCTTACTATTGCCAGAAGCCTTAATCCTGTATGGGATGACCAGAAACAAACTGCTCCCACATTGTCCTGTCTTTTGGCTGCCCTCCCTCCAACTCATGTCCTCCTCTCTCATTTATCTTTCCAGTTCATCCTCCCATCTTATCCCTGGTCTCTCCCTCCACCTCATGCACACACACTGTCCCAGCCAGTCTTTCGTTCTTCATCCTCCCCACATGGCTAGTAATTTATGTCCTTGATTAACCCACCAGTTCACAGAAAATTATTCCCAACATGTTACCAAACTACAGGATACTTGATATTTTGTCCCAGTTGTTGTAATGTCTGAGGTGATACACTGGCAAGTATTTATAATGGTCCCTACCCAAATAACAGCAGGAACAAGCCTCCATAAGTTTACTATTAACAAAACTGGTTTGGTTTTTGTCACTTTGATATTCCATCTAAATGACTTCATTATGAAGTGTTTGTTAGTAAAGTATATAAAGAGGGATGCCTTCCTGTGGTGTACTGGTCAGTAAAGTATATAAAGAGGGATGCCTTCATGTGGTGTACTAGTCAGCTCCACTGCCAGGTTTGACAACATTCCTCAACTGCCTCTCTATCCCCAGAAAAGTGGATGGTGAGCTGCAGGAGGAGGGCAGCTGCAGCCCACAGTTCACTGGGTTCACATTTCAGAAGTGCTTTAGGACACTACTACATATGCTGTGTGGTGCTGGTGCAGGATTTGTGCATTACACTGACAAAACATCAGTATCACCTGTAGTGCTGCCAGCCAGTTGGGTATGGCCTGGGGCATTCCAACAGGAAGGTACTTGCACATAATAATTACACTGACAAAATATAATAAATATCACCTGTAGTGCTGCCAGGGGGTTGGGTATGGCTTGGGGCATTCCAACAGACAGGTACTTGTATACAATTGTCATCTGCAGTGAACCTATTTTCACTGTCCTCTTCTCTCCTCTCATTGCTGCAGCCTTCAGATGACCCCAGTGACCTGGATGATGCTGAAGATGGTTTGGTTGATGACCAGGATGACGTATTGGTTGATGCCGACGATGAGGGTGATGTTCCACCAACTAGTGCATGCACCAGCTGAGCAGAGCAGCCACTGACCTCACTAAGTACACAGCTCTGAAAGTGTTGGGAAAGATATAGTGTATGACAAATAAATAAATAACTACATCAGTTCATCCCAGCTCTTATTCACCCATCAAGTTAAATAATAAACTTGCTAAGGGGTCTTTGTATGCAGCATGTGTTAGGAGTGTAATGCTGTATGGTGGTGATACGTGGGCAGTAAAGGAACAGGATATTCACTGGCTCAAATGTACAGATATGACAATGATTAGGTGGATGTGCTGTGTGTCCTTGAATGCAAGGCCTGGGGGGGCTAGGTTTACGATGGAAGAGTTGAGACGAAGGAATGGGACTGTAGTGTATCGGTGTTGTGATGAGGAGTCGCCGACCGAGATAGTTTGGGCATGTGGAGAGGATGGGGGATGACAATAGGGTGTGGCAGGAGAAAAGTGTCAATGTTGGGGGTAGGGTTGTAAGAGGCAGACCAAAAACGACCTGGGACGAGGTTACAGACTGTGACCTCAGGCATAAGGGACTGAATTGGGAGCCCGCCAGAGACAGCAGCATGGGAAGCCGCCATTAGGTGGCCAAGGCAGGTGAATGCAGGCATACTAACAGTCTTTATAAATGTAAACAAAAATCATACATACAAAAATCTTCCAAAGTCCTTTTATCACCTTGTTGTACACTTTTTCCAGGTCTATAACTGCAATAAATAACTTGTATTCCTCCTCAAAGGCCTACTCTACTCTGTCTCAATGCAAATATTTGATCCATACATCCTCTACCACTCCTATAGCCACCCTGTTCATTACTCAGCAGACAGTCTGATACATCCCTTACTTCCTCAATGACAATTCTTCCCTGCATCTTTCCTACAACACCCAGAGAGACTTATGATCATTTTTGTACTCACTTCACCTCCCTCATTCATGCACAGTGGTACATTCACTGCCTTTTTCCACTCTGCTGCTATAGTTCCACTCATCCAAGCCTTCTTGGACATCTCTAATGGCAAGATTAATCCCGTCCCACCTCTCTCTTTCGGTAATTTATATATCACACTCAAAATCAGCAATATATTGCAATGTACCTCTGATACCACTACATATCTTCTGCAGCCTCTTATCACAAACACTGCACAAAATGGAGTTACTTTCCACACCATAGTGACAACCTGTACACGGCCACACTCCTGCTGTTTTGACAGTATTGCCACCTGCCACAGAAATCGTCACTTTACTGTAAATTTATGAGCATGTTGAGGTTTACTGATCACATAAAGAAGTTGAGAGATGGAAGACAGAGTTATATGTAGAAAGGAAGAGAGAGGTGAAAAGATTAGTAAGAGAGAGTAAGACGAGAGTGGATGTGGAATTTGGAAGAAATCTGAGTGTAAAGTGGAGGGAATGTAAGAAAATGTTCTGGAAAGAGGTAAAGAGAGTCAGACAGGGTGGCAAAGAAGTTAGTAGGAGAGTGAAAGATAAAAATGACAGATTACTAGTGGAGAAGGGAGAAAAAGTGGGTAGATGGAGAGAACACTTTAAGGAATTGTTGAACATAGAGAATGAAAGTAATGTGAGTATAAGTGGCTGGGGAGTGGCTGGGAGAAGGAGGGAGGTGAGAAGAAAGGAAGAAATCAGTAGGATAGAAGTTGTGGAAGCAATGAAGAAAGTTAAATTGGGGAAAGCCCCAGGAATTGATGGAGTGTGTGGTGAAATGCTGAAGCATGGGGGAGAGATAGTAGCAGAATGGATGTGGAAGATGTGCAGATTGGCCTGGGAAGAAGGTAGAGTCCCGGAGGATTGGAAGTCAGGTATAATTATTCCCTTGTACAAAGGGAAAGGGGAAAAAGAAGTGTGTGGTAATCATAGGGGCATTTGTCTTCTTAGTGTAACAGGAAAAGTGTATGGTAGGATACTTATTGACAGAGTCAGAGAAAGAACAGAGGAATTAGTTGGAGAAGAACAGGGAGGCTTTAGGAAGGGAAGAGGTTGTGTAGAGCAGATATTCATTCTTAGATCTTTAGTGGAAAAGTTTCTAGAGAAGGGAAAGAAGTTGTATGCGGCCTTCATGGATTTGGAGAAAGCATATGACAGGGTGGATAGACAAAGATTGTGGAAAGTATTAAGAGTATATGGAGTAGATGGGAAGTTGTTGAATGCTGTGAAGAGTATGTACGATGGTGCGAAGGCTGCAGTGCGTGTGGATAGTGAACTGAGTGAATTTTTCTTCTTGAAGGTTGGATTGAAACAGGGATGTGTCATGTCTCCATGGTTGTTCAATCTGTACATGGATGGGGTAATAAAAGAGGTACAAGGTAGGGCAGTGGATGTTGGAGTGGCCCTAATGAGAGAGGATAGTGTTTGGAAACTCCCTGTACTGTTGTTTGCAAATGATACTGTGTTGTTAAGTGAAGTCAAAGGGGAGATGCAAGGCTTGATGGATGAGTTTGAGAGAGTGTGTAATAAATGAAATCTTAAGGTGCATGTAAGAATGAATAAAGTTATGGTCTTCAAGAGAAGTGAAGTCACTAAATGTACAATAAGGTTGGATGAGGAGGACATGGAAAACGTGAGTGCGTTTAAGTACTTGGGTAGTATGATGAGTAAGGATGGAGGTTTGGAGGGTGAAGTGCTTGAAAGGGTACAGCAGGGAAGAAAGGTTCCTGGTTCTTTGAAAGCAGTGATACGAAACAGGGAAGTGAGCATGGAAATGAAAAAGTTACTACATGACAGTATTGTGATACCAACTCTAATGTATGGCAGTGAAGCTTGGAAGTTGTTGGAGGACACAAGTCAAGAGTGACTGCAGTGGAAATGAGTTATTTGAGAGGAGCCTGTGGAGTCACATGGAGAGACAGGCTGACAAATGAGGAAGTGAAGGAGCGTTGTGGTGTGGATGTGATAGGAAGCATTAGGAGCAACACACTGAGGTGGTTTGGCCACATGGGGAGGATGGAGAATGAGACACTGACTAGGAGTGTATGTGAGTGAGGTGGAGGGGGGATCAGGGAGGGGGAGGCTAAGGATGAGATGGAGGGATGGTGTGGAGAGGTATATGAGAATGGGGGGTGTGAGCTGGAAGCAGGGCAGTGAAATGGTAGGGGACAGGATGACATGGAAGCGATTTGTTTGTGGCCACCGCTTATGGTATTAAGGCGTCTGGCAATAGATAGACAGATAGAAAGTTATGGCACTCAGCAATGAGTATTCTGGTCACTCTCATCTTAAATGTCAGGACCAACTTGCCTAGCCCCGGGCTCCTACACTCCTCGTGGGGCAACACAGGTTTAGATGATGGATGGATGGATACACTCAAACTCCTGCCCTCCATTCAGTCTCTTGTCGTATCGCATTATCGTGTTGTTTATAAAGGCTCCAATGTGCTTGCATGCATTATCCTTGGTCACCAAAGGACAGCTCTCCACCCTGTTCAATCTCTGGCAGCCACCCTATTCAGTCCCTGAGGTCACACTCTATGACTTCGTCCCAGGTCTTTCTCGGTCTGCCTCTAACAACCCTAACCCCCAACATTCACACTTTTCATTTCCACAACCAACTGTCATCCTCATATTCTCAACATGCCCCCAGGTCTCACTTCCATACAGCATTACACTCCTAATACATGCCGCATACAAAGACCCCTTAGCACGTAGGGAGAGCCCTCTCAATGTCAGGAGAGGCAACAGCTGCCTGAACTTCTTCCAACCACTCCTCACCCTAGCCACAGAGCTGCTCCAGCCCCACCTCCGGCACACAACATGTCTCCCAGATAACAAAACTCTTCCACACACCCAAGAGACTCACCAGCAAGTTCAATCCTTTCAAGCCTGACAATCTCTATATTCTCTCCCTGACACACCACACACATGAAATGAGAATTATCTCGCAGTCTACCTGTAATACTACCACATCCCACATCGTTTATGCACCCATTTATTTTCTTCATCTCTGTGACAGGGTAAAAGGTAGGGGGCATAAAGAATACAACAGCTGAAAAAACAGACATTACAAGCTATAGGAGAGAATTTGCCTGTGTTTTGTGGGTGAGAGGCCTGGGGAGGGGTCCTTCTTGTGTACAGATGCCTCTTCCTGAGAGGGTCCTCTGGCCATCCCTTCTCCTCCTCCTCCTTCCTCGGCGGGGGCAAGAGTTCAACCAAATTCGTATGGGTTGTGAGGTCCTCCTTTCTCCACCTTCTTCCTGCAAAAAGGGAAGTATTCAGACAATATCCCTTCCCCTCCAGCCAACACTACCCTTCACAGACACATATATACATCCTTGAATCACAGACATACAAAACCATCAACCACATAACATACTTCATGAACCACCACCACACCCTTCATCACCTTCATTATCATCAGCAGGTGGTGGTGATGATCATCCACTCATTTGATATAGTGCTGCCTACTTTTCCTTCACCTTTATCATTCTGTGTCTGTGTCTGCCCTCTCTCTTCCTAATTCTCTCATCTTTCTTGTCACTTTTTATTAGTATTCTTTCCTTTTCAATTTTTTTATTTTCTTTATGCTAGGAAGAAGGAACCAAAGGCCACGAGCCTGCAAAAACTGCTGCCTCCAAGAGAAGAACAAAATACAAGAGAGAGCCAAATTCAAGATCCGATCATTTCGAGATGCCTGGACACACTGCGTTTGAAAGGCTAGAGATCATAGGAAGCAGGAAACACAGACAGAGGGAGACAGTTCCAGACGTGCCTTTACACTGAGTGACAAGCCAAATGATTTCCTGTAAGCCAGGAAATTATTTACAAAGCTGGGTGGTACCCATATAAACAACCCATATATTGTTCCCTACATGTCAACAAGTGGGTTGGCAGAGGGTTAGTGTCCCTTCCCATCAAACACCTAAATATTGTTCCCTACATGTCAACAAGTGGGTTGGCAGAGGGTTAGTGTCCCTTCCCATCAAACACCTAAATCAAAGCCAACAACCATCCCTTACAGGATTATGGCATCTGGTTAGGGATACATAGTCAGATCATCATCATCATCATCCTACCTTCTTTTCTTCCACTTAAGGATGAGGTGAGGTGGAATCCAGAAGGCAAGAAAAGAAAAAATACAAGAGAGAGCAGACAAATTAACAGCATGTCCAGTGAATGGGCCTCAGACACGTTCATAAAACATACAGACAGACTAAAATGACAAAACACTACACAATCCATAAAGATCATCATCATCAGGGTTGCCAAGGTCGCGGTTTTCCCGCCAAATTGGGCTCGTTTTGAAGCTCTTCCGCGGGCAGATTTTACCGGTCGCGGGTTGCGGTTTTTTGGGCTGGTTTGAAAACTGTCGCGGTTGTTTGGGCTAGTATGGAGTTAAACCACATCACGACAATATACTGAGAGAGAGAGAGAGAGAGAGAGAAAGAGAGAGAGAAAGAGAGAGAGAGAGAGAGAGAGAGAGTTTAAACATATGGCGGAGAGAGACCCCCTAATACTCCCACAGGGACCAGTGGATGCAGCCAGTGCGGAGACTCCGGAGAGAGTTTTGTTTTATCCCAATTATCGTTGCCAGCAAGCACTGCTGCAGTAGAGAGGATTTTCTCTCAGTATAATTTAGTGAAAAGTAAATGAAGAAACAGACAGCAACATGAAACAGTTGAAAACACTCTTCATGTTAGAGCAATATGCGGACATAAAATCTGTTGTAATGATTTCACAAACAAAATTATGTTAGCAAATTTCACATATGACGTACACAGCAACGAAACACAGTGATGATGATCATATAGATTTTTGAATAATATGAGTGTGATGGAAAGTTGACTCAGAGGGAGAGAAAATACCTTCACTTGCATGTTGTATTACCTAGTGTAATGATAAGTATATTTCAACAGAATCATTGTTGTTTTATGGGTAATAGTGTTTTTATGGGAAATAGGGAAAGTTTAAGTGAATCAAGTGATCATTTCAGGCATTAATAGGGACCTATATATGAATTATTAATATAAAACACTATTTTCGCATAAATAGAGGATTTTTAAAATAATTATTGGTGTTGGGCTACTTTTGGGCTGGTTTTCAGTTGGGTTTCCGCGGGCAGAGCAGGGTGCGACTTGGCAACCCTGATCATCATCATCACATTTTCAGTGTTACATCTATTTTAAACAATGGGTTCACCTGACAGCACTGCCCCTCCTCCTCCTCCTCACTGTGTTCCATGCCAGCTCTCTAGTAATACTTCTAATAATAACCTCTATTAATACCTGTGTACCTGCTTTCTAGTAACATTGTGCCTCTAGTAGTGGTATGTGGTGGTGCAGTCCATCATCCACTCACTTGATGTAGCACTGCTTACTTCGTCCTTCATCTCTATCACCCTTTTTCTTTGCCTGCCATCCTCTCTTCATATTTCTCCCATCCATCCTGTCACTTCTTATTACTCTTCTTTCCACTTCAAGTGACTCTACACTGAGTGACAGGCCAAATGGTTTCTTGTAACCCAGCAAACCATTTATAATGCTGGGTGGTATCCATAACCAAATGACAAGGTGACATGGAGCATACCATGGTGCCCATGTTAAATGAGTGAAGATGCAAATGTGGCATCCATCCAGGAACCAATGATGATGATGATGATGATCTCTATGGGGAAGGCGGTGGCTCAATTGGTAGAGAGGTGGCATGCAGTCCTACTGGACCCAGGTTCAAATCCCGGCTGGGGCAGGGAACAGTTTAAGGATTTGAATTTCATTAAATCAGGCTTTACTGATCTATCAGAAGACCCGCCGACATGTTGTAAAAATACCCCCACTAATACCAATACACCAGTCCTGTATGAGACAGCCCTAGCATGTATTCAATATGGACGGTGGGTGTTAGCGCCAAAGTGGTGACATGTGGAGGTGTATGGTATGTAGGAGGACTGCTGGGCCTTGATAGCAGGCTGTGAAGCCTATGCCCAGAGCCGGACAAAAAAAAAAAAAAAAAAAAAAAACTTTCCCTGCACCTTACTGTGGTGAGGTGCTGTCCACCCCATGGGAACATCAGTTCACTTCACAGGCAGGCCCTGCAGTGGCAGTTGCTTGCCTGTGATTGATGGGTCTGCTGGACCAGACAGCTTGGGATTAACAACAAGTGTACCTCTAGTAATAACTCTGTGCCAGGTTTACAGCAATTCTTCTCATACAGTAACAACTATTACTACCTGTGTGTAGACTGTCTTTTTAATACCTGTAGTAATAACTCCAGTAATACCTGTGTACCAGCTGACTAATAACACTGTACCTCTCTCTCTCTCTCTATATATATATATAAGGTTGGCACTTATACCTGTGTACCAGCTCACTAACAACACTGTACCTCTATATAACTAAGGTTGGCACTCATACCTGTGTACCAGCTCACTATAAGGTCAGCACTCAGCACACACCACCTCATGCCATGTCATTCACTGTCCACCTCTCTGGTGATGGCCGTAGCTTCTTCACATCCTCACCCAGGGTCTCAGGTATTTCTCTCAGCATGTCCAAACCTTCTTGATCTCCTTTCTTCCTTCCTTATACTTTCACTTCCACTCATCTGAAAGAATTAAATGAACTGATATTTTGCAAGACACACCTGTCAGAAATCAACACTGCATGTAGGCCAAGGTTTAATACATTATTATTATATAGTATTGTGAAAGCATGATAGAGTAAAGCCAGATGGATGCCTGGTGGTTTAGTGAGTCAGGGCACTCATCAAATGTGACCTAATAGGGCATTTACTGGTAACACAACATCACTAACAACAGCAGGGTTGGGTCTAATTAGGCAGTGTTTGTAAAACTGATGAGGTTCTATACACTACATAGTAACCTAACAATCATATATATTACAACTCTTCAAGACCTATTACTCTGATAATATGGTTACATCTTATACATGAAAAGGCAAATGTCCCTCACCTCCCTCCCTACCCCTGGATGGTGCACTGTTGGATGAGGGTAACTTCAACCTGCAGTCCACTGGGTTCACTAAATTACAAACATAAGGCCTGAAATGAGTCATAACTCAGGAACTGGTGGCCCAACTGGACTGGAAATTGTTTTATTCTTCATGTTAATGCAATTTAACAGTGCCTTGCTCCAAGACAACTTTGCACTACATGTGCCATTTTTGCTGTTACTGTAATAAACAAACATACAGAAATCAGATCATTATAATATACATTATTATTATCATTACTACTACTACTATTACTACAACTATTACTACTACTACTACCACCACTACTATGGCTGATATTATTATTATTATTATTACTATTATTATTACTACAACTACCACTGCTACTACTACTACTACCACCACTACTACTACTACTACTACACTGACTGTTCAAGCCCCAGAGGTGACCACAGACTCTGCCAGCCTTACATACTGTGGACTAATCAGCCTCACCTCAACACCCTACACTGTGATGGCAAAAAATGGAATTGGTTTGTCTTTTTTAACTAGGAGACTGTATGAGAGAAAAGTGGAGGGGGGGAGGGGGAGGGAGAGACCGAAGATGAGATGGAGTGATGGAGAGGTACATGAGAAAGGGGTGTGTGAGCTGGAGGGATGGAGAGTGAGTGACTAACTAGGAGAGAGTATAAGAGTGAGGTAGAGTGGGGGAGAGGGAGGGGGAGACTGAGGAGATGAAGGGATGGAGTAGTGAGGTATATGAGAGAGGGGGATGTAGGCTGGGGGAAGAGGGGTATAATGGCAGCGGACAGGGTGACATGGAGGTGATTTGTTTGTGGCCACCCTTTTCGGTATTAGGGCATCAGGTTGTAGATACATAAACAGAATACAGAATTGGGCAGTTACCATTTACAGTCTGAAGCTACAAACAATTATATTCAGGATGGTGGTGTACTACTGGACTGACAAGGATGACTGTTGAGGGTGGAGCTGTTTGTGGCAGACCAAAAAAGACTTGAGATGAGGTCCACACACTGTGACCTCAGGGACTAGGGACTGAAGAAAGGCTGCTAGAGATCAAGCAGCATGGAGAGGTGCCATTAGGTGACCAAGGCTGATGTATGCCAGCATGTCAGAGCCTTTATAAACAAAACAAAATGTAATGAATGATAAGATGGGAAAATGGATGAATTTATAAATGTTATGGCCGTGGAAAGAGATGGAGAACAAGACACTGACCTTTGATGCAAGGAAGAAGGAACCAAAGGCCTGATGCCTGCAAGATTGTTCCTGCCAAGAAAAAAGACATAAAAATAACAAAGCCAAATTCAGGACTCATTATCTTGAGATCCCTGGACACACTGCATTTAAAAGATTGGAGGTCATAGGCAGTAGGAATGAAAGAGAGGAAGACAGTTCCAGAGTTGACCTGTTGTAAATATACATGAAGGACTGGGAGCACTGGTTAACTTACCTCCTACCTACCTACCTACCTACACTGGAGGTCACAGGCAGTAGGCAATACAGAGAGAGGAAGACAGTTGCGAGCTGACCTACTGCAGACATGTACGACTGGAAGTACTGGTTAACTTACCTCCTACCTACCTACCTACACACCTGCCTACCTACCTACCTACACTGGAGGTCATAGGCAGTAGGAAATACACAGGCAGTAGGCGATAGAGACAGAGGAAGACAGCTGCAGAGCTGAGCTGTTGTATACATGAAGGACTGGGAGTAACAGGTAATTCTTGCATTAGAGACTTGGACTGAAAAGGGATGAGAGTTTGCTGCCAGATGGGTGCTGTGTGCCCTCTCATAGGTGAACGCTGTATATGTAGAGGATGTGGGAGGGGAGGAGGGGAGAGGGAGACCAAGGATGAGGTGGAGGGGTTGGGTGGAGAAGTATAGGAAGGTAGGGAGTTGGAGTCAGAGAGAGGGCAACCAGATGGTAGTGGATAGGGTGACATGGAGGTGATTTGTTTATGATCATCCTTTAGGAATTAAAGCATCTGGCAATGGGTAGATAGATAGACAAAAAGATCAATAGACAGATTGATAGACAGACAGACAGAAGGATGGATGGACAGACAGATAGACAGATACAGAAATAGTGGATGGGAAGACCTAATTTAACTGGAAAACTTGAAAAACAGTAAATTAATGGATTTTTTACACTGTGCAATATAACTGTGTAAGAAAAGAGAAGGAAGGATGACAGGAGAAATGAAAGAGAATGAAGTAAGGATGGGAGAAGAAATGAATGAGAATGAAGTACGGAAGGAAGGAAGAAGAAATGAAAGAGAATGAAGTAAGGATGGAAGGGAGAAATGAAAGAGAATGAAGTAAGGTTGTGGTAGGTAGGGGCGCTCACCATCCACTCATTCGATATAGTGCTGCTCTCGGGTGTCTGCCCTTTCCTCTCCATCCTTCTTTCCTTCCATTCTCTTCTGTCTTTCTTTCCTTCATTCTTTCCTTGTCCTTCTGCCTACGGGTAACTTTACACTCCCTCTTCTGTCTTTCTTTCCTTCATTCTTTCCTCTTCCTTCAGCCAGTGGGTGACTCTACACTGAGTGACAAGCCAAATGGTTTCCTGTACACCAGGAAACCATTTACTATGCTGGGTGGTAACCATATAACCAGATTTTGGCGCCTGGTGGTTTAATGGGTAAATATTGCGCTCCAATTGGATTGGGCCGGTGAAGGTTTATATCCAAGGGATGGTTGGGGTTGATTGCTCATGTAATGGCACTCAGGGATGAGTGAGGCTGGTCACTCTCATCTTAAATGTCGGGACCAACTGCCTAGCCCCGGGCTCCTATGCTCCTCATGGGGCAATGTAGGATTGGATGATGGAGAGATGGATGGATGAAGTAAGGAAGGATGTGAGAAGAAATGAAAGAGAATGATGTAAGGAAGGAAGGGAGAAGAAAGGAAAAATACAGCATGGAAACAGGGTGAGAGGAAAGAAAAAAGGAAGTATGGAAGGAAAGAGAAAGTGAAGAAGCAAGGAAGGGAGAAGGAAGAGAAGGGAGGGAGAAGAAATGACAGAGAATGAAGTAAGAAAGGAAGGGAGAAGAAAGGAAAAACAGAGCATGGAAATAGGGTGGGAGGAAAGAAAAAAGGAAGGAAGGAAAGGGAATGTGAAGAAGCAAGGAAGGGAGAAGGAAGAGATCGAAGGAAGGAAGGGAGAAGGAAGAGATAGAAGGGAGGGAGAAGAAATGAAAATGAATGAAAGAAAGAAAGAAGAGAGAAAGGAAAAATACAGCAGGGAAATAGGGAAGCAGGAAAGAAAAAAGGAAGGAAGGAAAGGGAATGTGAAGACACAAGGAAGGGAGAGGGGAGGGAGAAGAAACGAAAATGTATGAAGGAGAGAGAGAGGAGAGAGAAGGGAAAATACAGAGAGGAAATTGGGAAGGAGGAAAGAGAAAAAGAAGTATGGAAGGAAAGCGAGGGCGAAGAAGCAAGGAAGAGAGAGGTTACCATCCTTTCCAGAGAATTTATTTTTACTCTAACTTGGCCTAAAATTACCATCTCTCCACCTTGAATGCTGAGATGAAATAATAGATTAACGCTAGATTATAATGCTAGTCATGAAGAAGTGCTATGGAATGGATGGCGAGTTGCATCTTGTCCTGCTAGTCAGCTATGTGAAATAAGCTGCAAAAGAACAAAAATCTGGGCCAAGTTAAGGTGAAAGAACTAGAGTACCATATTCCCCTGTTAATCTCATGTTACTGCTAAATATGCAAGGTAGAATGATGGAAATTTTACACCTAGTTGAGGAGAGCCATGTGGAGAGGATGGAGAGTGAGAGACTAGCTAGGAGAGTGTAAATAAGTGAGGTGGAGGGGAAGAGGGAGGGGGAGACTGAGGATGAGATGAAGGGATGGAGCAAAGAGAGATATGAGTAAGGGGGGTGTAAGCTCAGGGGAAGGGAGTGAAATGGCGGGGGGCAGGGTGACATGGAGGCAATTTGTTTGTGGCCACCCCTTACAGGATTAAGGCGTCTAGCTACAGATAGACAGATTAAAGAGAGGGGAGGATAGTTAATTATTATCCACTATTACCCAGAAAAGATGCAGTACAGAACCTAACCCAACCTAAAATAATATTCCAGCAAACCCAACCCAACCCATCTGGGTTTAGTGTACAAAGCCACTCTCACAAGATATTGATAATTGTTTTGCTCCTGTCAGCAGCAATCATCAACAAGACTTTTCTTGTATGTGAGAGGATGGAGGATGACAACAGGGTGTGGAGGGTGAGAAGTGTGAATGTCAGGGGTTGGCGAGAGGCAGACTGAAAAAGACCTGGGATGAGATCATAGAGTGTAACCTCAGGGATAAGAGACTGAACAGGGAGGCTGCCAGAGACTGAGCAGCGTGGAGAGCCACTATCAGGTGCAGAGATCAAGCAGCATGGATAGCCATCATTAGGTGACCAAAGCCAACACATGCAAGCATGTTTAAGCCTTTATAAATGATATAATGAACAATACAATGGCATTTCGTTTGCAAACTGGTGTGAGATTATTAATAAACTTGGAGTTCTGAAGAGGTAATAGAAAAGAATGTCAACATCTGCCACAAGTGAACAAATGACACACAACACCATCAGGATCACCAAATTTGACAGTAATACTGAGTGACAGTGGCCTTGTACAACTACACCAGCCATCCTGACTTGGAAAATTAATGTTTTGCCAGGCTGCTGCTGCTGCTGCTGTTGAAAGCAGTGATGAGAAATAGGGAGGTGAGTATGGAAGTCAATACAGAAGGTTTACTGCGGTGTATGCTTACTGCACTGGTAATGTCATCAAGTGGTGGCCAACAGGTTTTACAAAAGTGTAGTTATTACATGCTGTACAGATTACTGCTTACCGTATGATGGAACAACAGAGATGCGATTCTGGTAAATGGGTCCTTCTTGTCTAAATGAACAGTGTCAAGACCTCTTGCTGCCACAGCCACCATAAGCAGGCACTGGTGGCCACACCTTGTCCTGCATCTGAGGATTGAAATAAAGAAATGGTTACAGATGGTTCTTTAAATCTACTCTCTAATATTTTTAACATACCCAACAGCGAAACATATTAACATTATTTCACTTAGTACCATTGGTTAAAATGAAAATATACCTAAGCAGATTTTGTCTTTATCAATGAAAGAAAAGTTGAGGGCATTCATTGTTAAACCCTGTCACACTTAACTATAAAAAAATAAAAAGTCAATACTCTGATACAAGGTAAGCAATTGTATAACTGTTGCAATAAAATATAACTAAAGGTGAAAAGCAAGATACAGTATAACCTTGGACCTAACAAGAAAACAATACAGATAAAAGAAAACACCAGCCTTTGCAAGACAACTCCCAAATACCACAGTGAAAGCAAGACTCCATAAACAAACACCTGTATGCACTAAGAAAATGAGACATATCTATTTTTATCAAATTACACACAGTTTTAATTTAAACCTTAGCACGATTATGCGATACAGAATTTTAATGGCAAGAATAAATGAGACAAACACATCTATCCTAGAAAGTCACAGGATGACTTAAACACCCCTCACCCTATCATCATCACTTCCAACCAAGCTTCCCATCACAGAGACCCGCTTCCTAAGCTGAGTAAAATCGTCTGGCAGCAGCAAGAATAAAATCATCTGGGACACAGCAACAATACACTGAGAAAAGATGTAACAGTACTGAAGAGGTTCAAAAATACCAACATGGACTGGTTGTGATGCAGGTTAAATATCAACAAAATCACATTCCACTGAACAATATTTACTCTTCACTAACTTGGCCCAATTTTTCAGTCTTTTCCAGCTGTGTCACATAAGAGTAACTCGAGGCACAGAAAGGCAATGCTATTACTCATAATCCTTTTCACACTGTGCCTACTATTCTGTTTTAAGAAAGTTACAACTCATAATTCAGGCTGGAAAGATTTAAAATTTTTGGCTAAGCTAAAGTACAAACAAATAAAACAAAATATAATGGCCATATTACTATAACAATGTGAAAGTGTGGACATGCTATATCTACCTATAGCCAGACACCTTGATCCTGTGAGGGTACATATCTCCTCCCTGTCCACTGCCATCTACCTGCCCTCCCCCAGATTACACCCCCTGCCTCTCCCTCCACCTTACTCACATACACCCTCCTGATGAAGTTTCCTACACTCCATTCCCCCAATTTACACCCCCCTCTCATATATCTCTCCACTCCATCCCTCCATCTCATCCTCAGTCTCCACCTCACTCACATACACTCTCAGAATTAATCTTCCTACACCCTCCTCTCTCATGCACCTCTCCATTCCATCCCTCCATCTCATCCTCAGTCTTCCCCTGCCACTTTCCCCACTTCCACCTCACTCACACAAACCCCTACTTAGTCTCTCTCTCCATCCCCCCCCACTTACACCTCCCTCTCATACCTCTATTCCATCCCTCCACCTCACTCTCATACTCCACCCCCAACTTACACCCTCCTCTCCTATATACCTCCACTCAACCCTCCATCTCACCCTCAGTCTCCCCCTCCCTCTTGCCCCACATCCACCTTACTCACATACACTCCTAGTTAGTTTTCCTCTCCTTCCCATTTCAATTTACAACATCCTCTACTCAATCCCTCAGTTTCCTTTCCCCCCCCCTCCACCTCACACATTAGGGCCGATTCACACCACACGGTTCGTCTCCGTACGGCTTTCGTACGTTAATTATTTTATCGAAATCAATGGGGCTGTTCACACTATATTTTCCGTTTACTGTTCATCTTTCGTGCGGCTTTCAATCGTACGGATCGCCTACGTTTGGAAGAAATCTCTAATGAACGAAACGTATACGTATGGAAACGCTCCGTACCTCCACCGATCATTGTGAACATCAATACGTATCAGTCACGGTGTGTTTACAGACAACAGAGGACAACTTCAGCCTGTCAATGCTTTTGGCCATGAACAGTACTATAAGCAGTCATGAATGACGAGAAGTTATTAGAACTGGTCAGAGGCTACGAGGAACTATATGAAATGGGCAACAGAAAATACAACGATAACCATGTGAAAGAAAAAATATGGAAATTAATAGGAGAGGGATTGGAAAAATAGGGTAAGATATTTAAATATTTCACTATTTTATTATAACAGTGTGACAAATAGCATTTTATCCTTCATCCTATTCATTACCATTCATAGGGTATCTCTTAACACTCCATCCATTACCATTCACAGGTTCTCCCAACATCCTGTTCATAACCATTGGTAAGTTCTCTCTCAACCCTCTTTACGCCCATGGAAGAAAACCCTGACTAAGCTTTACAGAAACACTTAAAAAAAAAAAAAAAAAAAAAAAGGGGGGGGGGGATAGGGGTTGCATTGTTTGAAAAAATAAATAAATAGATAGAGGGGTGGGAGAGGGGTTGCATTGTTTGATGGTCCTTAACTATGAGGTATGACAGTCTCCTTGGTTACTTCGTTTATTTTCCTATCGCTTACAAAGGCTTCAACATGCCTGCATAAGTTAGCCTTGGTCACCTAATGGCATCTCTCCATACTACTTGATCTCTGGCAGTCTCCCTGTCCAGTCCCGTATCCCTGAGGTCTCACTCTGACTTCATCCCAGGTCTTTTTTTTAGTCTGCCTCTCACAACTCGACCCTAAACAATCACAGCTCTCACCCTCCATCCTCTCCACATGTCCATACCATCGCAACCTACCCCTCCTCATCACTACATCAATACATTCAAGTCCCATTCTTCTTCTCAACTCTTCAACTGCAGTCCTAACACCCTTCCCAAGGCCTGTCATTCAAGGATGCACTACAAACAAATCTAATCATTGTCATTACTGTATGTTTAAGCCTATGAACATCCTCATCCTTCACTGCCCAGGTCTCACATGCCACATACAAAGATCCCCTAGCACTGAGGGAGAGCCCTCTCAATGTCAGGAGGCAACAGCTCCCTGAACTTCCTCCAGCCACTCCTTATCCTAGCCACACAGCTAACACCAGCTCCACCTCCAGCACACAGCATGTCCTAAAAAAAAAAAAAAAAAAAATCCTCTACACACTCAACAGCAAGACTAATCCTTTCATGCCTGAAATCTTCATATGCTCCCCCCCACACACTGCACACACCATGTCAGCATTTTTCACAGTCTACCTCTAACACCACATACACAGCCTCTCACCAACACTGAACAAGTTGTAATTCCTTCCCACACCCTAGTGGTAATCCACACATGGCCACACTCCCTCAGCTTTGACAGTACCACCACCAGCCCTAGATACCATCACCCTAGTGGTAATCCACACATGGCCACACTCCCTCAGCTTTGACAGTACCACCACCAGCCCTAGATACCATCACCCTTGGTTACTAGTTGTATCAACCCTCCAATCACACAACACACTGCCATCAACTGAGACAAAAGGCAACAGGGATCTGTCAGGTTTGATAACATGCTATAACAAATTTAACAAACAATGGAGAACGTTGCCTTCATGAGGTGGCAGTCTCCTTGGTTATGGCTACTAGTCATATCAATGTGCTATAGCAATACACTTTAGAAGGTACAAGAGGCTTGCTTTCATGTGTCTCCTTGGTTACTAGTCCTGCAGGTGGTAGGTGACTGTGATCATCCACTCACTCGATATACAGTGCAACCTCTTAAATTCGAAGTTCTTGTGTCCTTTTGGAAGTTTTGATAAATTTGAACTT
Source organism: Coenobita brevimanus (assembly GCF_032717465.1). Lineage (NCBI taxonomy): Eukaryota > Metazoa > Arthropoda > Malacostraca > Decapoda > Coenobitidae > Coenobita > Coenobita brevimanus. The sequence continues at coordinate 36,101 of NW_027643502.1, forward strand.
TTAATAAAGCATTTCTGTGGCTGTCTTAATTCTCATGGTTTAGACATGCTTTTGACACAAGCTTTGTTGTCTGGGCTAACTAGCTGGCTTCAGGCATCCTGTTTTCCATTGTTAACACTACCATTTATCTCATCTCTTAACTCAAGGATCAGTACAATAATCGCTACTAACCATGAAGTGTTTCTTTCACATTTCCTTTCCTCATCTTGTGTTATGTCCCCTTGTTCTAAAACACTTTGCAGTTCTATTCATATTTAACATCAATCAGTCAGTTGCAAGGGACAGTAATTATGCATTCATTTATTTATGTAAAAACTACAATACTGAACATGAATATTTACATCTTTCAGCAACCACCATCCACTCCTTGATGTAGCACTGCCCACTATCTCCATCATTATTTTTGTTTCTGTCCTCCTCTCTCCCTATTTCTCACATCTTTCCTGTCAATTTTTATTACTCCTTCCTTTTCAGGTGGCTTTACATTGAGTAACATGCCTAATGGTTTCCTGTAAGCCAGAAAACCATTTACAATGCTGGGTGGTAACCATATAACCAACCCATACATGATGCTACACTTCACATATTGTGCACTGATTACACAGTTTATTTTATGACATTTTATGATACGTACAATTACTGCCAGTCTGCATTACTATAATCTTGCAGAAATATTGCAATCTCAGTGATGAAATACTTAAGTACATGTGTGTGTGTGTGAAAAAAAATGGACGATGATGGTGGTGGTTTATATCTGCTCAAAAATAGATTGCACAGTGGTTTAACACTGATGCAAATGATCTATTAGAATTACACTAAGACTGCTGCCTACCAACAATCATGCTTCAGTCAAAAGTGAATAAAATCAGTTGACGTCTGACAAGTGGTGTTGCATGGTGTTGTGTGATAAAGGAACATTTACCATAATTCCACTCCAAAACTTAAAAACCTTATCACACTGCTTTGTAATGTCATACACTGTCAGGTTTAACACCACCGCTATCTTTGACAACACCTGCAATGAGTTATTTACTCTAGTTTCAGTTGGTACAGCACTGAGAACTGTCAAATTTGTCATACATGGTAGTTTCCATCACCAATCATTTCACAACACACACACTAAGTACTTGTGGCTGCATTCTTATACAGCATCATTTATGTTCCCAGCACTGCACTAATTGGTAAAGCCAGGACACCTGTTTGAAGCCACAATTATGGTCAAATTTGGATATGATAAAACTGACTCAAATAGGAAAGAGCTTACCCATGAGGAGGAAAGGAAATTATTATTATTATGGGTGACCACACACTTTATGGTGAGGTCATCAGTACCAGATGGGTGTAGCTGGGTATTTTCTTTTTTTTTTTTACTAGTTTCTGGTTATTTCTGAGCTAAGTTTGGGAAATAAAAATGACATTTTTCATAAATTATGAAAATTGAACTTTAGAGGTTCGGAAACTTTTTAGGTTGCACTGTAGTACTACCTATTCTTCCTTCAACTTTATCATTCTGGTTGGCCTCACTCCCTACTTCTCCCTTTCCTTCCTGTCACTTTTTCTCTTCTTTCCACTTCATGTGGTTTTACACCAGGTGACAGGCCTAATGGTTTCCTGCAACCCTGGAAACCATTTACAATGTTGGGTGGTAACCATATCACCAAATAATGGGGTGATGTGGGGCCTGCTATGGTGCTCACGTTAACTGGATTATGCAAATGCAGCATCCATCCAGGAACCAAACCTCCACACTATTCAACGCACCTTGCCGTTGCAGGGCTCTGTCTCCCACATGGGAACACTGGTTCACTAAATGAGGTGGCAAGGCTGTTGCTTGCCAGTGGTTGATGGGTCTGCTTGGCCAGGCAGACTGGGGTTTATCAACAACGTACTTCAATTCACAATGCCATCAAACAAAACATGCCCCAATGCCCTCCCATATCCTCCAAGGATGGTGGAGTACATGAGTCTCCTTGGTTACTAGTCTAATACCTCCCTATCATCCTATAAAGGAAAATGGTGGACAACAGGATAAGGGCCAATGCAGCCAGCAGACCAACATGTTCCTGTTCTCCTGGCCACAAAATACATCACTTCAGCACTACCATATAAACCAGCCAGGGAACACAATGACAATTACTTGGATTTAACGTACATGAAAACAGCACTTCTTCATGACTAGCATAAACAAGGACTTGCTGTACACACAACTACAGTTCTTTCACTTAAACTTGGCCAAGACATATCCTTTGACAGCTGACTTCACTTAGTTCAGTAGCAAAAACACAATCACTGGCTCTACAACCTTTCCACTGCACTGCATGACTAAGATCACTAACTTTGATCTAATACAGTATAGCTAAACACGATTCAAAGATGGTAATTTTAGGTCGTTGAAACCTTTCCACAGCACTTCTTCGTGACTAGCAAGGTATTTTAAGGCCAAGTTAAAGCAAAATGATTGAGATGCAGTTTTAACACATTACCAATAGCATATCCTTCTACCCAGCTGGCTTCTTTACCCAGCTGGCTTCATCTTGCCATCTTGATATCTTCATAGATCTTGTTGGACACCATCTGTTTCCTGCAAATACAACAACACATTAGCTATGTTTTTATCTACACCAACACCCACTGACCTAACCTACAACACCCACTAACCTACTCTACACCTACACCCACTGACCTAATCACACACACACACACACACACACACAAACACACACCTAACCTTCAAACACCAGCCAACTGGATTACCTAAACTCAAGATCACAAGTTTAAATTCTGTACCTAAACAACAAGAGCCTATCTGCACAGACTGCAGTCAATATTTAAGTTTCTCTTTCAAACTCAGAAACTTGTATTAAAATGCCTCCTTATGGCCAAAACTGACAACTGTTTAATAATCAGCTGATGCAACAGCTGACCTATCAAATCAAATCAAAATTTCAAGCTGAGCAACTTTGTATTTCATAAGCCACTACAATGCTTCCTTAAAGTCAACCTGAAATGCACCCAATAGTCAGCTTAGGCAATGGCTGACATGATAAACCAACAAAAGTTCAGGCTGAGCAGCTTTGTATTTCATAAAATCATTCAAAGCTCTCCAAGAGCAGATATTTACACTTTCGCTGGAGAGGAAAAAAAAAGTAACACTTCTAGCCCTGTTAGCTTTGCCACAGGTGAACAGACCTATTAATATTCCAAAGCACATCTGGCTGGACCACCTTAACCCACTACACCACCAGGCACCTACAGTAAACACAGCAGCACAACCACCTGACACAAAGCATCAGCCAACACCACCTTAACCCACTACACCACCAGGCACCTACAGTAAACACAGCACCACAACCACCTGACACATTCAAAGCATCAGACACCACCACCTTAACCCACTGAACGACTTAGACGATGGCCAGATTTAGAAAAATGGCAGAAACTGTAACCACTGCTAATACACCTAAAGATAATTCACCATACTCCCTGAGTGCTTTATCCATCTACATATATCTATTTATCTATATCTACTGAAGTAATTCTGGAGACTATTTCAAAGTCTGCATTACATGAGGAAGCTACTACAGTTCAAAAAAATCTTCCCAAACAAGAAATGAACAAAGTAAGGGAACCATTCAGTGCAAGATGCCTGGCCACTGCATTTATGAGCAAGTCACAGTAGGAAGCACCAATGAACCAGCACCAGGGAACCAGCACCAAGTCACACTGGCTACATGGCACCAAGACTGGCATGAAAGCAGCTTTGGCCATGAAACAGTTTGGTGTTAATGCACAAGGAGGAAGGCAGGATAGGGAGGAAGGAAGGATAGGGAGGAAGGGGAGGATAGGGAGGAAGGGGAGGGGAGGGAGGAAGGGGAGGATAGGGAGGAAGGAAGGATGGGGCAGTGTTAATGGCAGGGCCTTAAACTAACCATGGCATATTACCTAATGTCTAGCCTGACAGTAGTGGGGAAATGTAGGGCCAAAAGAATTATGGAACTATCAAGAAAAGGTGGACCAGTAGAGAGAGGACAGGAAGGGGAGAGAAATGAGATACAGTCACTGGTAAAAGGAGAAAGTCACAGGCAGAAGGAGAAAGTCACAGGCAGAAGGAGAAAGTCACAGGCAGAAGGAGAAAGACACAGGCAGAAGGAGAAAGACGCAGGCAGAAGGAGAAAGACGCAGGCAGGAGGAGAAAGACACAGGCAGGAGAAGAAAGACACAGGCAGAAGGAGAAAGATGCAAGCAGAAGGAGAAAGACACAGGCAGAAGGAGAAAGATGCAGGCAGAAGGAGAAAGACGCAGGCAGAAGGAGAAAGACACAGGCAGAATGAGAAAGATGCAGGCAGAAGGAGAAAGACACAGGCAGAAGGAGAAAGACACAGGCAGAAGGAGAAAGATGCAGGCAGAAGGAGAAAGACACAGGCAGAAGGAGAAAGACACAGGCAGAAGGAGAAAGACACAGGCAGAAGGAGAAAGACACAGGCAGAAGGAGAAAGATGCAGGCAGAAGGAGAAAGACACAGGCAGAAGGAGAAAGACACAGGCAGAAGGAGAAAGACACAGGCAGAGGGAGAAAGATTCAGGCAGAAGGAGAAAGACACAGGCAGAAGGAGAAAGACACAGGCAGAGGGAGAAAGATTCAGGCAGAAGGAGAAAGACACAGGCAGAAGGAGAAAGACACAGGCAGAAGGAGAAAGACACAGGCAGAAGGAGAAAGACACAGGCAGGAGGAGAAAGACACAGGCAGGAGGAGAAAGACACAAGCAGAAGGAGAAAGACACAGGCAGGAGGAGAAAGACACAGGCATTTTGTAAAAAAAAATGTCAGATTAATTCAAACTTACCCAGTACTTCCAATTCCCTGACTCCCCCAACACCTCTTCCTTAGTGATTTATTTTTGGTTTTATTCTTGCTGCTACTTGGCAATTTTTACAACTCAGGGGCTGGTACTCTTGAAGCACCTCCCCTAACACCTCTTCCTTGTTGATTTATTGTTTTATTCTTGCCACCACCAGGCATTTTAAAACTCAGGGAGGACTTACAGCTCTGATGGGGTTAATAAGGCTACATCTTCAGTTAAAAAAATACAGGATTAATAGACTGGAAATATTGCTATCGAATCATTTATACAGACTCTGGAAATACAGCTATTGTATCATTTATATAGACTCTGGAAATATTGCTATCGTATCATTTATATACACTCTGGAAATATTGCTATCGTATCGTTTATATAGACTCTGGAAATACAGCTATCGTATCGTTTATATACACTCTGGAAATACAGGTATCTTATCATTTATATAGACTCTGAAAATATTGCTATCGTATCGTTTATATAGACTAAAATATTGTTATCGTGTTGTTTATATACAGCAGACTCTGGAAATATTGCTTTCGTATCGTTTATATTCACTCTAGAAATATTGCTCTCGTATCATTTATATAGACTGGAAATACAGCTATCGTATCATTTATATAGACTCTGGAAATATTGCTATCGTATAGTTTATAGAGAGACTGGAAATACACCTATTGTATCGTTTATATAGACTGGAAATACAGCTATCATATCATTTATATAGACTGGAAATACAGCTACCGTATCATTTATATAGACGAAATACAGCTATCGTATCATTTATATAGACACTGGAAATATTGCTATCGTATTGTTTATACAGACTCTGAGAATAAAGCTATCGTATCATTTATATAGACTGGAAATACAGCTACCGTATCATTTATATAGACGAAATACAGCTATCGTATCATTTATATAGACTGGAAATACAGCTATCGTATCGTTTATATCGTTTATACAAACTCTGGAAATACAGCTATCGTATCGTTTATATAGACTGGAAATATTGCTCTTGTATCGTTTATATAGACTCTGGAAATATTGCTCTCGTATCATTTATATAGACTCTGGAAATACTGCTATCATATCATTTATAAATGCTCCAACATGCTTGAATGCGTTGGTTTTCATAACTTAATAGCAGCTCTCCACACTGCTCAATCTCTGGCAGCCTCCCTATTCAGTCCTAGCCCTAAGGTCACACCCTATGGCCTCTTCCCAGGTCTTTTTCAGTCTGCCTCTCACCCCTACCCTCAACCTTGCCACTTATCACCTTCCGCACCCAACTGTTACTCTCCATTAAAAATAAAATCAAGGCATTTGAGAGAAGAACAAGTACCAATGGAACTTAGAAATCTTAATATAAGACAAGGCTTTACTATCACACCACTGATTTCCCTAGATAAATAGCTAAGGAAGAGGTGTTAGGGAGCTTCCTTTTGAATGCAGGGGTCTCCAACTGACTTAAGTTTAACCCCTAAAATAAATCATTACAGAAGAGATGTCAGGGAGCTTCCTGTTGTGTGTTAATTCACTCCTGCCACAGCCAATGGTTTTATCCAGCTCTGGGGATATTTTATTTACTGATGGGGTAATAATGGCCATCTGTCTTCTGTTGCAAGTCTCCAAAGACTTAAAACTATATGGAAAAGTTAAGAATGAAACCTAAGGCACAAGGGGTGGCAGTGATCATTTCCTGGGATAGGGTTGTTAGCACTGCCAATTTAACTGCAGCACACTTACTGCAAATAATTCCACTTAGCAAAATTGAGTTTTTAATGTTCTGCATGATTCTTGCAACTTTAGCTTCCTCAGCTATTTAAGCACAAGTTGCAGTGCATTTTGACTAACACCTACTGAGGCCAGTTCTGCAACCAACTGGCAATTAACAAAAGCAGCACCACAGCAAGATTTATAGAAAACTATACGTTATGTATGAAACACTGCATTGGCCCATCAATGGTTATTTCAACAGACTGGCACCTAAGTGAATATGTATAACATATTTACATATACTCATCTTGTAGTATCCAGCCAAGTTGCTCCCCTTCATCACTGGTGGTGGTGGTGGTGGTGGTGGTGGTGGTGGTGGTGGTGGTGATGGTGGTTGATGTCTACCACCAGACACCCACCACAGCAGGGGTGGCCTCCTCTGCCATCAAGCTGCCCTCGTCATACTGCCCTGAAGTACAAACATGCTTTACAACTCCACCCTTGAACTACAATGCCAGTGCTACCTCAACCATCAACACTAGTTAAATCTTAGGCTGAAGAACATACTGAAGGCTGTATCAAACCAGCCATTTCAAGGAGTCTATCAGTTAATATTCTTGCCATACACATATGTACCTATCTCTCAGGAGGAGGATGGTGGACTGCAGAAGGGGAATTTTAGCATGAAGTCTCCTAGCTTCATATCCAGATAAGCATGAACCCACAACTGAGTTAAGGGCTCTAGTAAGTAAGTTGCTCAGTGAAATATGTTAAGTATGAACCCACAACTGAGTTAAGGGCTCTAGTAAGTAAGTTTCTCAGTGAAATATGTTAAGTATGAACCCACAACTGAGTTAAGGGCTCTAGTAAGTAAGTTTCTCAGTGAAATATGTTAACACCCAAATATGCCTAGTAACCAATGCATTTATTCCTATACAGTATAATGCTACTTCCCTATTCAAGTTAGGTAAATGCAAACAGCAAACTAGCTAGGAACAATCTTCATTTTCCTTCATCCTGATCTTTTCCACCTAATGCTGGAGTGAGGAAGGGTGCAGAAAGGAAGGACAGGGAAAGAAATAATAGAGGAAGCACTTACATTTATACCTCAACATTTTTACCTGCCTAATGGAGCGGGAAAAGGGAACTTATTTCCTTCATTCATTCATTTATAAAAACTCCAAGATGCTTCCATACATCAGCCTTGATCACCTAATGGCAGTTCTCCATGCTGCTTGATCTCTAGCAGCTTCTCTGTCCAGCCCTTTATCCCTGAGGACACTGACTTCATACCAGGTCTTTCAGTCTGCCTCTCAACTTTACCCTCCATGCTCACACCTCTCACCCTCCGCACCCAAATGTCATCCCCCATCCTCTCCACATGCCCAAACCATCTCACTCTATCCCTCCTAATCACAACACCACTACACTCCAGTCCCATCCTTCTTCCCAAACCATCTCAGTCTACCCCCTTCACATCACAACACCAATACACTCCAGCCCCATCCTGCCTCCCAAAACCATCTCAATCTACCCCTTAACTCAACCCTCAACACTCACACCTCTCCCCCGCTGCAGCCAGTTGCCATCCTTCATTCTCTCCACATGCCCAATGCAATGGACAGTAAATTTCTATGACTGCACCTCTGTAGATATATACTTTACCAATGCCTTCACCCACACTGGATAAAACTTAGGTCATGACGTACCAACTGTTCCCTAATCTTTCTTGCATAGTCTACTGTATAGTCTGTTAACTGCTCTAACACCTGCATCTAAATGACTTGTTAATTATGCTAAAGAAGGGCTATGGCAGAGGTCGGCAACCTGCGGCTCAGTAGCCGAACGCGGCTCTTAGGACACTTTTGTGGCTCCAGGAGCTTCATAAATAACCATTTATTCTTTCAGACCAAAGGCATCATATTACACATGCAAGGCAACATTAGATTTTCCATTCAGCTTTGATAAGATCTATACTATAAGCAGATCAAACAATATCACCGTAATGTTTTGTTTAGATTTAGAATACTGCAGATTTCAGTTTATGAGAATTTTCTGTATTGCGGCTCCAAGAGTACTACATTTTTATGAAACAAAAGATCTATACTACAAGCAGATCAAACAGTATCACCGTAATGTTTTGTTTAGAATACTGCAGATTTCAGTTTCAGAATTTTTTGTATTGCGGCTCCAAGAGTACTACATTTTATGAAACTTTAAAACAAATGGCTCTTGTAGCTTTAAGGGTTGCTGACCTCTGGGCTATGGGAAAGGTGTACAGGCAAGGTAATGTCAATCTGGCATTAAGCTGTATCCCTCCACAAAAGGACAAAAAGCTATACCAATTTATGGGCTAAAATCGGTGCTTCCATCTCACTTAGATTTCTTAACCAAGGAAAAAATAATCTTGCCACTTAGCTATACTGTAGTCTGTCCTTCACCTGATGGAACTGGTCCATTCTCACATATTTAGTAATTGATTACAGTTTCATTAATTTTATAGTTATGGAGGAAGGAGTCTCCTTGGTTACTATATGTTTTCACTGGACATTACCACTCCCACATCAATACAGTGTGCTTGATGGAAATTCAGTTATATATCTATCTAATCTATCTATTGCCAGACATCTTAATCCTGTAAGGTGTGGCCACCAATATCCTCCACAATGTCCTGTCTTCTGCCATCCCTCCAACTCACACCACCCCTCTCATCTCCATCCCTCCAACTCACACCCTCCCTCCACCATATCTACCCACACTCCTCCCTCTTACACACATTCTCTCCCATATCTACTTGTATCTACTCTCCATCCCTCCAACTAACACCCCCTCCCATCTCTCCACTCCATCCCTCTATCTCATCCTTGGCTATAATGTAAGAATGAGTGTCCTTGCTCAATTCAACCCTCCATAGTTACCTGCCTACACTAACAGACAAACAGGAGTGACAGAAAAGAGAAAGACAGAAAAGAGACAGATAAGACAGACAGACAAGAGAGACAGACAAGAGGGACAAAGACAAGAGACAGGAAAAACAGACGGGAGAGACAGGAGACAGTACTATACCCATCACAACAGATTTCAACCTCTCCAAGCAGTCATGGCCCCTCTGCTACTCTGAGTTCTCCAGGCAGTCTCCCTTCACTCCTCTTGAACCGCCATCACGCTGCCATCTCTCTGGAACCCTGCTTTCTTGTACTTCACTTACACCCACACAAACCCAAGGCTGCCACAGGAACACCACTGCAATGATTGTAGGAATATAATACAAATTATTCACATTTACAGTAGACAGTTATACAGTATATAGCACTACTTCTACTTTCTACTTGGCCTATATTTTGCCTTACGCAGTCCATCTCACACAGTTCAGTGGCAGAACAAGGTAATGCTATACAGTACCCTTTCCACAGCACTTCTTCATGACTAGCAACATTCTACTCATCCACAGTTACAATTCAAAATTCATGAAGCTATGACATTATAACCAAAAAAGAAGGGCATAGCATCGTTTTCAATTTCGTTTTTAAAGGCCCCAACATGCTTGCATGTGTCGGCCTTGGTCACCTAATGGCGGCTCTCCACGCTGCACGATCCATTGCAGCCTCCCTGTTCAGTCCCTTAACCCTAAGGTCACACTTAATGACTTCGTCCCATGTCTTTCTCGGTCTACCCCTCATAACCCCACCCCCAATATTAACACTTCTCACCTTCCCCACCCAATTATCATCCCCCATCCTCTCCACACCACTCACCTAACCTCACCTAACCCAGTCTAATTGTATTTAACCTCACAATCTCACGTAACCTCCCCATACTTAACATAACCTATTATGAAGCAGTCTAACTGCATATAACCCTACCTAATCCTACCCAGTCTCACTTAACCATACCATACCCGACCTAACCCAACCAGTCAAGCCTAAAATGACCTAATCCAACCAAACCTAACCCAGCCTAACCCAACCAAATAAAACCCATCCCAAAACCTATCCAAACCGACGTATTCTAAAGCAATCTAACCTAATCCGTCTATATCTAGTCGAACTGAAGCCAACCCAACCAAAAATTACCTAATCAGACCAAACCCTGCCCAAAGTGACCTAACCTAACTTTCGATCGGCCATAATTCGCTAAAAATTTTGCTGCCTGAAAGTCCACGGATGTCACATGCCAAGTTTCGCCTGTTCTGTGTACACATACCTGTGTGTGTGTGTGTGTGTGTGTGTGTGTGTACAAAAGGATATTAACCAGCCTTATGCAAAAGCATATCGTTAAGAAAATCTTTGCTTGACTGGTGGAAAGTGCCTCTGTGTTACCATGGCAACCTCCCACACCACCAGTTACATAAACAGATTTCCACACCAACAAGATCCATTAGAGAGTATTGTGTGTGTGTGTGTGTGTGTGTGTGTGTGTGTGTGTCTAACGTGGATATGCATATGTGTAAGTGCAGTAGTGTGTGCTACGGTGTGTGCTTGTATCAGTGCATGTGTGAATCAGTGGCTGTGTGTATCAGTGCCAGTGTGTATCAGTGCCAGTGTGTATCAGTCTCTGTGTGTATCAGTGCCAGTGTGTATCAGTGCCTGTGTGTATCAGTCCCTGTGTGTATCAGTGCCAGTGTGTATCAGTGCCAGTGTGTATCAGTGCCAGTGAGTATCAGTCCCTGTGTGTATCAGTGCCTGTGTGTATCAGTGCCAGTGTGTATCAGTGCCTGTGTGTATCAGTGCCAGTGTGAATCAGTGCCTGTGTGTATCAGTGGCTGTGTGTATCAGTGCCAGTGTGAATCAGTGCCTGTGTGTATCAGTGCCTGTGTGTATCAGTGCCTGTGTGTATCAGTGCCAGTGTGAATCAGTGCCTGTGTGAATCAGTGCCAGTGTGAATCAGTGGCTGTGTGTATCAGTGGCTGTGTGTATCAGTGGCTGTGTGTATCAGTGCCAGTGTGTATCAGTGCCAGTGTGTATCAGTGCCTGTGTGTATCAGTGCCAGTGTGTATCAGTGCCAGTGTGTATCAGTGCCTGTGTGTATCAGTGCCTGTGTGTATCAGTGCCTGTGTGAATCAGTGCCTGTGTGTATCAGTGCCAGTGTGTATCAGTGGCTGTGTGTATCAGTGCCTGTGTGAATCAGTGGCTGTATGTATCAGTGCCAGTGTGTATCAGTGGCTGTGTGTATCAGTGCCAGTGTGAATCAGTGCCTGTGTGAATCAGTGCCTGTGTGTATCAGTGCCTGTGTGAATCAGTGCCTGTGTGAATCAGTGCCAGTGTGAATCAGTGGCTGTGTGTATCAGTGCCTGTGTGTATCAGTGCCTGTGTGTATCAGTGCCAGTGTGTATCAGTGGCTGTGTGTATCAGTGCCAGTGTGTATCAGTGGCTGTGTGTATCAGTGCCAGTGTGTATCAGTGGCTGTGTGTATCAGTGCCAGTGTGAATCAGTGCCTGTGTGTATCAGTGGCTGTGTGTATCAGTGCCAGTGTGAATCAGTGCCAGTGTGTATCAGTGCCTGTGTGTATCAGTGCCTATGTGTATCAGTGCCAGTGTGTATCAGTGCCTGTGAGTATCAGTGCCTGTGTGTATCAGTGCCTGTGTGTATCAGTGCCATTGTGTATCAGTCTGTGTGAATCAGTGCCTGTGTGTATCAGTGCCAGTGTGAATCAGTGCCAGTGTGAATCAGTGGCTGTGTGTATCAGTGCCTGTGTGAATCAGTGCCAGTGTGAATCAGTGCCAGTGTGAATCAGTGGCTGTGTGTATCAGTGCCTGTGTGAATCAGTGGCTGTGTGTATCAGTGCCAGTGTGAATCAGTGCCTGTGTGAATCAGTGCCTGTGTGTATCAGTGGCTGTGTGTATCAGTGCCAGTGTGAATCAGTGCCTGTGTGAATCAGTGCCAGTGTGAATCAGTGCCTGTGTGTATCAGTGCCTGTGTGTATCAGTGCCTGTGTGTATCAGTGCCTGTGTGTATCAGTGCCAGTGTGTATCAGTCTGTGTGAATCAGTGCCTGTGTGTATCAGTGCCAGTGTGTATCAGTGCCTGTGTGTATCAGTGCCTGTGTGTAACAGTGCCAGTGTGTATCAGTCTGTGTGAATCAGTGCCTGTGTGTATCAGTGCCAGTGTGAATCAGTGCCAGTGTGAATCAGTGGCTGTGTGTATCAGTGCCAGTGTGAATCAGTGCCTGTGTGAATCAGTGCCTGTGTGTATCAGTGGCTGTGTGTATCAGTGCCAGTGTGAATCAGTGCCTGTGTGAATCAGTGCCAGTGTGAATCAGTGCCTGTGTGTATCAGTGCCAGTGTGAATCAGTGGCTGTGTGTATCAGTGGCTGTGTGTATCAGTGCCTGTGTGAATCAGTGGCTGTGTGTATCAGTGGCTGTGTGTATCAGTGCCTGTGTGAATCAGTGGCTGTGTGAATCAGTGGCTGTGTGTATCAGTGGCTGTGTGTATCAGTGGCTGTGTGTATCAGTGGCTGTGTGTATCAGTGCCTGTGTGTATCAGTGCCTGTGTGTATCAGTGCCAGTGTGTATCAGTGCCTGTGTGAATCAGTGGCTGTGTGTATCAGTGGCTGTGTGTATCAGTGCCTGCGTGTATCAGTGCCTGTGTGTATCACTGCCTGTGTGTATCAGTGCCAGTGTGAATCAGTGCCTGTGTGTATCAGTGCCTGTGTGTATCAGTGCCAGTGTGTATCAGTGCCTGTGTGAATCAGTGGCTGTGTGTATCAGTGGCTGTGTGTATCAGTGGCTGTGTGTATCAGTGGCTGTGTGTATCAGTGGCTGTGTGTATCAGTGCCAATGTGAATCAGTGCCTGTGTGTATCAGTGGCTGTGTGTATCAGTGGCTGTGTGTATCAGTGGCTGTGTGTATCAGTGGCTGTGTGTATCAGTGCCTGTGTGTATCAGTGCCAGTGTGTATCAGTGCCTGCATCTATCAGTACCTGTTTGTATCAGTGCCTGCATCTATCAGTGCCTGTGTGTATCAGTGCCTATGTGTATTTGTGCCTGCGTCTATCAGTGCCTGTGTGTATCAGTGCCTGTGTGTATCATTGCCTGCGTGTATCATTGCCTGTGTGTATCAGTGCCTGCGTGTATCAGTGCCTGCGTGTATCAGTGGCTGTGTGTATCAGTGGCTGTGTGTATCAGTGGCTGTGTGTATCAGTGGCTGTGTGTATCAGTGGCTGTGTGTATCAGTGGCTGTGTGTATCAGTGCCTGTGTGTATCAGTGCCTGTGTGTATCAGTGCCTGTATGTATCAGTGCCTGTGTGTATCAGTGCCTGTGTGTATTTGTGCCTGCGTGTATCAGTGGCTGTGTGTATCAGTGCCCCCCCTTGTGGTGGGGGGGACACAATCTGGCCACACTAGGGGGTGGTACTACTACTCTGCGGCCAGGTTGTGTTAGGAAGAATACTGCCATCGTATTCCCTGCGTGACGTAAAAGGCGACTAAAAGGGGCAGGGTGAGGGGACTAGGGACCCCCTCCTCTGTTTCTTAGTTCCTAAAAAGAGACAGGCCAGAGAAGGGGATGGGGGATGGAGTTATCCCCGTACCCTGAAGATTGGGTCTATGAATGTGCTTGGCTGTAGTACGATTGAGGCTAAAAGGGAGGAGATTGAGAGAATGTTTGTGAGAAGAAAGTTGGATGTGTTAGCTTTGAGTGAAACGAAGATGAAAGGGAAGGGTGAGTCTATGTTTGGAAGTGTGAATGGAAGATTGTCAGGTGTTGATAGAGGAAGGGCAAGAGAAGGTGTGACCTTGTTAGTGAGTCCGGAAGTACAGCAGTGTGTGATTGAATGGAAGGAGGTGTCATCGAGACTGATGTGGGTGAAAACGAAATTTGAACGTGAGTTGTGGGTGTTTGTGAGTGCATATGGTCCTGGTAGTGAAAGGAATGAAGAATAGAGGGAGTCTTTCTGGAATGATGTTGATCAGTGTCTGCAGAGTTTTGGAGCGAATGTGAATGTGGTAATGATGGGTGATCTGAATGCTAGAGTGGGAAATGTAGCAGTTGAAGGTGTAGTTGGTATGCATGGTGTGCCTGGAAGAAATGAAAATGGGGAACGAATGATAGCGATGTGTGTTGAGCGAGAGATGGTGATTGGGAATACGCTGTTTGAGAAGAAAGATATTTATAAGTATGCATGGGTGAGACAGGAGGGTGGAAGGGTTGTTGATTGAGCACTGATGGACTATGTGGTTGTGTCTAGGAATGTAATAGGAAGATTGTTGGATGTGAGAGTTCTGAGAGGAGAGGGTGGAGGTATGTCTGACCACTACCTGGTGGAGGGAAAGTTAAGAGTAGGTAAGAGATGGGTGAGAGCTAGAAGGGTTAGGTGTGGCAGGGAGGTTTTGAAAGTGAGTGAGCTGGATAAAAGAGAGAAAAAGATAGAGTATCAGGAGAAATTGAAAGATGAGTGGAACGCAGTGAAAGATCGGGAAAATGGCAGCGTGGAGGAGGAATGGCAGTTGTTTAAGAGTGCTGTGGTGGGGCATGCAGAAGAGGTGTGTGGTGTGAGACGTGTGGGTGGTGGTGTAAGAAAAGGAAGTGAATGGTGGTGCGAGGAAGTAATTATGGATGTGGCTGAGAAGAGACGTGCATATGAAGTGTGGCTGCAGAGGAAGGATGAGATGTCATATGAAAGGTATAAGGAAAAGAGGAATAGAGCGAGAAGGGCTGTGCGTGATGCTAAAGTGGCAGCAGATGAGAGGTGGGGTAGGCGGCTGACAGAGAATTTTCAACAGAATAAGAAAATGTTTTGGAAGGTGAAAAGGGTGCGAAAGGGAGAGTCTGGGAAGGAAGAACGAGTAAAAGCAGAGGATGGAAGGATGTTAATTGAGATGGATGCAGTAAGGAAGAGATGGGCAGAGTATTTTGAAAGACTGTTAAATGTAGAGGAGGAAAGGGTGGCTGAGATTGTGGCAGATGGAAGGGTGCAAGGAATAAATGTGTTGGGAGAGTTGAATGATTCTTTGATCACAAAGGAGGAAGTGGAGAAGGCAGTAAAGGAGATGAAAATAGGGAAAGCTGCAGGTATGGATGGGTGTGCTGTGGAATGCCTGATGCCTGAAGGGTGGTGGAGTGACTATTGTTGACTGGTTAGTAAGATTGTTGAATGTGTGCTCTGAGAAAGGTATAGTGCCAATTGACTGGGCAAGTGCTTGTGTGGTCCCGTTGTATAAAGGCAAGGGTGATAAGTATGAATGTACTAGCTTTAGGGGTATAAGTCTGTTGAGTGTTGTAGGTACGGTGTATGGTAGAGTGTTAATTATGAGAGTTAGAGAGGGTACAGAGGGAGTGATTGGTGACGAGCAGTGTGGCTTTAGGAGAGGGAGGGGATGCGTTGATCAGGTGTTTGCTGTGAGACAAGTGTGTGAAAAGTATTTAGCGAAAGGCAAGGATGTGTTTTGGGCATTTATGTATTTAGAAAAAGCGTATGATAGAATTGATAGGGAGGCTTTGTGGACTGTTTTAAGATTGTATGGACTTGATGGTAGGTTACTAAAAGGGGTGAAAAGTTTTTATGTAAATAGTAGAGCGTGTGTAAGAGTGGGAAATGCTGTGAGTGATTGGTTTCCCATGAGAGTGGGGCTGCGACAGGGATGTGATGTCGCCTTGGTTGTTTAATATTTACATGGATGGTGTTGTAAGGGAGGTGAATGCAAGAGTTTTAGGTGGAGGTCTGAGTCTGGTGAATGTTGATGGTGGAGAGTGGAATCTGAAGCAGCTGCTGTTTGCAGATGATACTGCACTGGTGACTGATTCAGAGGAGAGATTGAGACAGTTAGTAGAGGAGTTTGGAAGGGTATGTGAAAGGAGGAAATTGAAAGTAAATGAGAATAAGAGTAGAGTGATGAAGTGTACGAGGTTGATAGATGGTAGGGGGATGAATATAGTTTTGAATGGTGAGTTGCTTGAGGAGGTAGATTGTTTTAAATATCTAGGGTCACATGTTGCTGTGGATGGAAGAATAGATGCAGAAGTGAGGTTTAGAATAAATGAAATAGGAAAGGTGCTGAGTGGAATGAAAAAAGTGTTTAAATGTCGTTTGCTTGGAATGGATGTAAAGAGAAGGTTGTATGAGGGTGTTGTGGTACTGACTGCGTTATATGGGGCTGAAACATGGAATATGGGTGTAGCAGAGAGGAAAAGTTTGAATGTAATGGAGATGAGGTGTCTGAGGAGTATGTGTGGAGTGACGCGTATGGATCGGGTGCGAAATGATGAAGTGCGAAGGAGAACTGGAGTTGTTCGGGAGATGGCTGGTAGAGTTGAGCAGAGGGTGTTGCGATGGTTTGGGCATATGGAGAGGATGGATAATGAGCGATTGGTGAAATAGATAACTAGATCTGATGTGAGAGGTGTAAGGCTGAGAGGAAGACCACGAATAGGATGGATGGACAGTGTGAAGAGAGCACTGGATGCGAGAGGGATGTCTGTTGAGCAAGGAAGAGTGGCTGTGCGTGACAGAAATAAATGGAGAGAAATTGTGAATGAATAAGTGATGACGCAGCTCTGAGGGGATATTCTCCCGCATTTGGTCTGATCAGCTAGTCAGGTCAGGTGCGGGTAAGGGGATGGGTCTGTTATGATGTGGCAGGGGTAAACCAGTTCTGCTGTCGGGCCCTGCTGCGGATGTCACTGATTCCATTGCGCAGTTGACCCTTGTGCAGTGTGATGCGGTGAGGATCTGTCCGTTCTTCCTTTGGGGCTAAGATGCGAATGACTGTGTTTGAATGGATGAGTAAATGGGGAGTGTGTCGTCCTGTCTCGGCTACCTCCCTTTCCTTGGGGGAAGCAGCCTAGGTATATAGATAGATAGATAGAATAAAGGGTATATACAAGATAGCACTACAACAAAACGGAGGTCTATCTATCTATCTATCTATTGCCAGACGCCTCAATCCCGTTTGGGGTGGCCACAAACAAATCGCCTCCAAGTCGCCCTGTCCCCCGCCATTTCACTCCCCTGCTCCCAGCTCACACACCCCTCTCTTATATACCTCTCCACCCCATCCCTCCATCTCATCCTTGGCCTCCCCCTCCCTCTTTCCCCCTCCACCTCACTCACATACACTCTCTTCGTCAGTCTTTCACCCTCCATCCTCTCCACATGGCCAAACCACCTCAGTGTGTTCCTCATAACGCTTCCTATCACATCCACATCAACACCACAACGCTCCTTTATATCCTCATTCGTCAGCCTGTCTCTCCATGTGACTCCACAGGCTCCTTTTAAATAACTCATTTCCACTGCTCTCACTCTTGACTTGTGTCCTTCCAACAACGTCCAAGCTTCACTTCCGTACGTTAGAGTTGGTATCACAATACTGTCACGCAGTAACTTTTATATTAATACCAGTAATAATGGTCATAATAAGAATAACTACAACAACAACAATAATAATAATAATAACAATGAAAGTCAACTAATTTGAAGAAGTAGTACTTTGATAGCAAGTAAGAATATATAAGAAGATTTGAAAGATACAGCCTTGCTTAGTTCCTCAATGGCCATTGGGATACCATTCCAAACTTTGGGTCCCTGATAAGTGATATGTGACTGGGACTGGGTTGAAGCCATGACTGGTATTTTTAGATTACAGTTATTTCGGAGATTATACCGATCATTCATATTCAAATCGAAGTAACTGTTAAATGATAGGTTGTGCAAAGACTTGTAAACAAACAAAGCAGTGCAGTAGGACTTTATATCAAGCAATTTTAGGATACCCAATTACTTGAAAGATGGATTAGTGTGGTCATAATTGCGTAAGTTTTCCATTATACGGACCGATTTCTTTTGGGCTATAAATAAGCGGTTTAATTGAGTTACTTGAGAGGAGCATGTGGAGTGAAGTGGAGGGACAGGTTGACGAATGAAGAAGTGAAGGAACGTTGTGGGGTGGATGTGGATGTGGTTGAGAAGATTAAGAGAAATACACTGAGGTGGTTTGGACATATGGAGAGAATGGAGATGAAAGACTGACTAAGAGGGTGTACAGTATGTAGGTGAGGTGGAGGGAGGGAGAGGGAGGGGTAGACCAAGGATGAGGTGGAGGGATGGAGTTGAGAGGTATATGAGGGAGGGGGGGGTGAGTTGGGGGGAGGGTAATCAAATGGTGGGTGACAGAGTGACTTGGAGGCGTTTTGTCTGCGGCCACCCTTTGTGGGATTAGGGCGTCGGGCTATAGATAGATAGATAGATAGAATTGTGTCTTATGAGCACCACTCCATACATTGTTACAATAAAACAATAAAGGAAAAATCAGCAAGTAATAAATGAGCTTAAAAGACTGTGTTGTTAGTTAATCACAAATTTGGTACATGATCCCACACTGTTTGCTAATCTTTGTATGGAGATACTGGATATGTAAATGCCATGACAAACGTTCATCAATTATAACACCAAGGAATTTTATACTGTCCACTCTTTCAATTGACTGGGCACCTATGTAGATGTTGGGTTGATTTGCAATGCTTTGTGTCCTTCTAAATATAATGTAATGAGATTTGCCTACGTTTAGTGTGAGTTTGTTGCTTGTTATCTATTTTTTAATATCTGTTAGGCTGCTATTTACAACATTTGTTAGTTCATTGAGATTTTGGTGGCTGGCATAAAAGGTACTATCATCAGCAAATAGTACTGGCTTCATATGTGAGGTAGCGTACACGATGTCATTTATGTACAAAATAAACAAGAGTGGTCCTAAGACCGACCCCTGGGGAACTCCTGATTCTACCGGCATACAGATAGCCTGGCACTGTTTGTATTGCACAAACTGTTTGCGATTGGCTAAGTAGGAAGCAAACCATTGATTTGAAGTGCATCGTATACCATAGTGGTCCAGCTTCTTTAGTAATACAGAGTGATTTACAGTATCAAATGCCTTAGCCAGATCTAGAAATACACCCATAGTAAATTTATTTTCATCAAATGAAGTCAGCATGTCCTTGGTGAATGACAACAAAGCACTCTCGGTAGACAATTTTTCCCTAAATCCAAATTGTGAATCAGTGATAATATTGTTGTTGGTGCAAAACTGAATTAACCTACCATAAACCAATTTCTCTATTATCTTACTGATTGCTGGCAGGACTGAGATAGGGCGATTATTGCTTAACAGCTTACGATCACCAGATTTAAAAACTGGAATGGCTTTGGCCAATTTCAACATGTCAGGAAACTTTCCAGTTTCAAAAGATAAATTAAAGAGGAAGACAAGTACAGGAACTAGATTGGCCATTATTTCCTTAACGATGGACATGGGGATATCGTCATATCCGGGACCAACATTCCATAGATTTTTTATAGTCTAACTTCATGTTCAGTAGTAGGTGACAAAACGAATACACTGTCTTGCCTATTGTGTAAATATGAATAGAAATTAACCTCAGACTCTCCAACAGACTCAGCAAGTTTCTTAACAACACTGACAAAGTAATTATTAAAATGGTCCGCTACTTCCTTAGGTTCATATACCTCATTATTGTTTACTAAATAAAAACAATTATTTCTTTGTCGTGAAGAAGGCTTATTAAAGATGGAGTTTATTATACACCAGCTTTTTTTACTGTTACCTATATTTTCACTTATTTTATTCTTATAGTAATCTGACTTTGCCTCTCTGATTTTAGCTGTGATTTCATTGCGCAGTCTGCGATGCTCTGCACCGTACGTAATGGGTTTCTTGGCACACTTTCTTTGAAGCTTGTTTCTTTCTCAGATCCCTTGCCTTATGATGGATATTAGATTTCATTCCTCCAAGTCAAAAAGTCTTCCCTAGCCTGAATAAAACAACCTTAAGACAGCAGGAAGAGAATAAAAAAGAAATCACCACACAGGAGAGGTTAAGTAAATTTTCATATACAGGATATTCTGTGGCACATTTCAGAACTCAGGAGGTCTGAGTAAAAAATGCTGTATCAAGATGGGTCCCATTCTCAGCCATTACAGAGCCACAGTTACAATGGCCTTATGGGCTAATTATGAGGAAGACCACTTTCAACCATCAGGTCATCAGTAACTGTAGCTCTGTAATGGCTCAGAACTGGGCCAGGTGACAGCATTTTTTTACTAAATTCTACCCTTAGAATAATCTCCTTAAGTTTTTGAAACCTCTTGCAGGACACCCTGTATATCTCAACAAAATGCCTGATATCTATCTATCTATCTATCTATTGCCAGACGCCTCAATCCCGTTTGGGGTGGCCACAAACAAATCGCCTCCAAGTCGCCCTGTCCCCCGCCATTTCACTGCCCTGCTCCCAACTCACACCCCCCTCTCTCATATACCTCTCCACCCCATCCCTCCATCTCATCCTCGGCCTCTCCCTCCCTCTTCCCCCCTCCACCTCACTCACATACACTCTCTTCGTCAGTCTTTCACCCTCCATCCTCTCCACATGGCCAAACCACCTCAGTGTGTTCCTCATAACGCTTGATATACCAGATATTATATTAAACACTAAGAGATGCTTTACAGATAAACGGACTACAATTTGTTCATCTTAACTTGGAAGAGACTTTCATAATTTTTCAGCTTTTTTGCTGTAGTTCAATGACAACAATTATAAAGCTCTACATCCCTTCCACAGCAAATTTTCAGGACTACCACCATATTCCTTTGTTAAACTACTGCTATCACTCAACACTCGAGGCAGAGAGATGGCAATTTTAGGCCAAGTTATACTGAACAGAATATAGCATGATATTCCACTGTTAATCTTGTTACACCACATCAGTCAGTATGGGGAGATGACAATTTTATGTCAGGGTAAAGCAGAATGGTATAGATGCCAGACAGGCACCATATTCACTATACAGTGAATGTTGTGTGTGTGACCCACTTTCATTACATGAAAAAACAAGCTGGCTATAGTGTACTCACCATACAGTGTGCCAAGTGTGTGGTCCTGCAGAGGAACTGTGGTGCCCCAGGTCCAACTTGTTGTGTTCCCAGATGAAGATGCATGGAACCCACACACTTGCTGAGCCTCAAAGTCACCAAACAGTGACCCTCCCACCACACCTGACAGAAAAATCATAATACTATAAAATCATCATAATCATCATCATCATCATTACTGTTGTTATTATTATTATTATTAATATCATCATGGCAAGAGTATCAGCAAAGGCAAGAGTAACAACAAAGAAGAAAGGTACAGCATGGAGGGATGATGAGGTTAAGAGAGCAGTGGAGGAAAAGAGGAATAGTGGCTAAAGTGGTTACAGGTCAAGGGTTAAGTTGAAATAAGAACTGAATATACTGAGAGCAAGAAGCACGTAAAGAGACTAGTAAAGAGGAAAAAGAAGGAGCTAAATAATGATCTCTGAAGAAAAATGAATGCCAACTACTCTGAAAATAAGAAGTTTTTCTGGAAAAAGGTGTGGAAATGTAGAGGTGACAGTGGAAAGAAACGTGAAAGTGTGAAGGATGTAAGTGGTAGATTATTAACCCATGGGGATGAAATACAGACCAGATGGAAAGACTATTTTGAGAGCCTGATGAATGGGAATAGAGAGACCAGAGTGGCTGTAAACATGACTGGTTTTGGGGGTGTGCAGAGAAGGAATGCAGTGCCAGGAAACGTGACACACACAGGTGAAGAGTGCTGTGAAGCGGAAGAAAAATGGAAAAGCAGCTGGGGTTGATAATGTGTATGCCGAGATGATTAAGTGTAGTGGAGAGAATGGAATGAAGTGCTTGTTGGAGATATGTGGGAGGGCATCAATGAGTGAAACTGCCAGCAGAGGGGAAAAAGGCTGTGTTTGTACCCTCTGTACAAAAATAAAGATGAGCCAAGTGAGTGCAAGAATTATCATGGCAAAATATATTGAGTGTGGTAGGGAAGGTATATGGAAGAATTATTACTGTACCTCTCTACTCTATCCCTACACATCATCCTTAGTCTCCTCTGCCCTCTCATCCCCTCCACCTCACTCACTTACACTTTCCTAGTTAGTCTCTCACTCCATCACATGGCCAGACCACCTCAGTGTATATCTCCTAACATTATCACATCCACATCACATCACTCCTTCATTTCTGTTGCATGTCAGTATTAGCCACTCTTTTAACAGCTTAGCCTTTATATTATTTCTTTCTGTAACATTCCAGATTTGGTGCTAGGAAATGCTGTTGATTTTTTTTTAACCTACAAATAACTGGAGTCAAAAAAAGAATATATTGCCTGATTTTAGTGTT
Source organism: Coenobita brevimanus (assembly GCF_032717465.1). Taxonomy (NCBI): domain Eukaryota; kingdom Metazoa; phylum Arthropoda; class Malacostraca; order Decapoda; family Coenobitidae; genus Coenobita; species Coenobita brevimanus. The sequence goes on from NW_027643502.1 coordinate 58,861, forward strand.
AGATTTATCCTAATTTAGACCTGCATTTGAGTATTCAGTGACAAGCATGTTCCTCATATTTTAATTTATCCCTCCAGTGAAGTATTTTATTTATTCTTGTTACATCTAATTGATTTTATGCAGCATCAGGGAGACCTCATTTAGGGAAGGAGTAATTGAATGTTATATACAGTATGACCTCTCCAGTTCTAACTCCATCTTGTGCAGTGCTTGTGATAAGTGGGTGCATAAGAGATGAAGTGGTATTAGAGGTAGACTGCAAGGTAATGTTGATTTCATGTGTGTGGTGTGTTGGGGAGAGCATTTAAGATTGTCAGGTTGAAAGTATTGATCATGCTAGTGAGTCTCTTGAGTATATGGAAGAGTTTTGTCATTTGGGGCACCTGTTATGTGCTGGAGGTGGGGCTGGAGACAGCTCTGTGGCCAGAGTGAGGAGTGGTTGGAAGAAGTTCAGGGAGCTATTACCTCTCCTGACATGGAGAGGGTTCTCCTTTCATTGCTAAAGGACCTTTGTATGCAGCATGCATTAGGAGTGTAATGCTATATGGTAATGAGACCTGGGCAGTAAAGGAAGATGAGATCTGTAGGCTCATATGTACAGAAATGACAGTGATTAAAAGGATGTATAGTGTGTCCTTGAACATGAGGCCTGAGGGGCTGGTTCGTGATTGAAGAGTTGAGAGAAAGGCTGGGAGTGGAGTGTATTGGTGTTGTGGTGATGAGGGGTAGATTGAGATGGTTTGGGCATGTGGAGAGGATGGAGGATGACAGTTGGGTGTGGAAAGTGAGAAGTGTGAATGTCGGGAATTGGGTTGTGAGAGGCAGACTGTCACACTTATAATAGCACTTCAGTTAACTGAGGAGGGAAGTACCACTCTTAAGGTGCAAAATTGTACAAATGCCTGAATTCACAGCAGATTATCATATAATACTGCTTAGAGCTTATGAGAAAGCAGCATACAGAGGTGGTATATGGATGTAAATACATAATTACACCCACCGCAAACTGATTTAGGACCTACACACAGAATTGCTGTGGGAGAGTTGTCTGTCCTTGCTTTGTGTTTCCACCTCTACCAAGTGAGTTTTGGGGGCAAGAAGTAACTGGCAACTCATCTGGTGTTGGCGGGAGGTGGTGAAACACTCAGGATGTCAGTGCTTGCCCAGAAGCGAGATTGGGAGTACATGTTCCCGTCGCTCCGAGCTTGCACCTCACTCTTTTTTCGTATGCATTACTGTTTGCCTTGTTTTTTTCCTAGAGTCGAGTTTTCATGCCTGGAAAGTACTGCTCAAGGGATGAGAGGGTCCGTATCATTGCATGGTGACAGGATAATGTCCCTATCAACACGATTTGTGAAGGTACTGGACGTGCAAAGTCGACCGTCATGAAGATTCTTGCTGCAGCTTGCAGCCTGCCACCTGAAGCCGTACCATAGCACGAGCATGGTGGTGGAAAGAAGAGGACAACTTTCAGAGGTACAGATACGCTTCTAAAGAGGGAAGTAATCAAGAATCCTCGTCTGACAGCAGTAGAATTGAAGAGAATGCATCCCCAGCTGTTACAAGACGTCTCAATTTGAACTATCCAACACTGCTTGCAGAAGGAGCTGAGTTTGCCAAGCCACACAGCAGCCAAGAAACCGCTTCTCACTGACCGCACGAAGAAGCAGCGCATTCAGTTTGCCAAGAAGTATGCACACTGGACATCAGATGAGTGGAGAAAAGTTATGTTTTCCGATGAAAGCACATTTCAAGTGTTCCAGGTCCATTCTGCCAAGGTTCGTCACCCTGCCTCCAGTGATTTGGGAAGGGGAGGCCTCTACTTTCTTCCTAAGAGCTTGATGATGAATGGTGGCCAGTACATTCAAGGTCTGAAACATCATTTGTTAAACCTTTTTGCTACTCTTGGATGCGACTTTTTCATGCACGATTCAGTTCCATGTCCCAAGTCAAGAAAGGTGACAAAATGGCTTCAGGACTATCGGATTGAGGTCCTCGACTGGCCTGGCAACAGTCTGGATCTAAATCCGATAGAAAACTGCTGGGCAAAGATGAAGAAAATCATGGCAGAGAAGAAGACACCCAATCTGGTCAACCTCAAGACTAAACTGACAAATGTTTGGTGCAAAGAAATTTCCTTAGATTACATTAGAGATCTAAGTGATTCCATACCAAAATGCATCCAACTGGTCCTGAAAAACAGGAGAAACATGATTTCATATTCATGAATGGCATTTCATGAACAAACATTGTGATATACTATGATTTCTGTGTTTTTTAATACCTTGTGGGGGAGGTCCGAAGTCAGTTTGCGGTAGCTGTACATACCATACATAACTCTGAACTTTGGTAGAGATTGCTAGCACACTTAACATCACCCTTCAGGTACAAAACTAAAAAAAATTTGCACATACACCTTAAATAGTACTGGACTAAGTATGTCTATCTACCTATCTATCTATAGCCCGACGCCCTAATCCCGCAAAGGGTGGCCGCAGACAAAACGCCTCCAAGTCACTCTGTCACCCACCATTCGACTACCCTCCCCCCAACTCACCCCCTCCCTCATATACCTCTCAACTCCATCCCTCCACCTCATCCTCGGTATACCCCTCCCTCTCCCTCCCTCCACCTCACCTACATACACCCTCTTAGTCAGTCTTTCATTCTCCATTCTCTCCACATGTCCAAACTAAGTATGACAGATGACTATTTAAGATATTTCAAGCACTAGAATGAAAAAATATATATACAATACACATGATTATAGTCACCAATACTGTATTCATATACTTTGGGAGTTTTTTTTTTTTTTTTTTTTTTTTTTTTTTTTTTTAAATGCGAGGAAGAAGGAACCAAAGGCCATGAGCCCGCAGTAACAGTTCCCTCCAAGAGAAAAACAAAATACAATAGAGAGCCAAATTCAAGATCCGATCAGCGCTGTTGACATGCTTGACAAGAGAGGGTGGGAGAGGAAAATGGTGAACATATAAGAAAAGCAGAAAAGACATGTAGACTACATTACATTTGTACATAGGAAATTATATCCTATACTTAAGGCACAACACTGTATACCGTAAATGCCTGTAATCACAGCGGGTTATCACATAATACCAAGTTTAGTATACCCAGTTCAAAATTAATATCTTTAACCCACTTATTCAAAGTGGAAATTGCAGGAAGAAGCAGTTTCCAATTGTATCACATCCACCTGTACCATTTAGCATTCACACTTCTTATAGTCAGTGCAAAGACAATATCATCACCAGTCCAGTGTCTTGCAGATCTTTTAGTTATCAGACATTTGATTTGAGTATCAGCGAAGTATGGTTTCAGATACTCCTCAACAGCCTTTTTGTGTGTGTGTGTGTGTGTGTGTGTGTGTGTGTGTGTGTGTGTGTGTAGTTTTCATGGACAGTCTTGCATTGTTAATGGCACAAAGTAGATTTTCTTGGTCAGCTTTTAACATTTTATCATATATATTAACCTTAAATTCTCCATCTTTAGTCTTTCAGTATCACCTCCCTGTTTCATGAAGTGTAATTGTGTATAATTTTCATCAACTGCTGATAATGGCAGTCTAGATGGGATTATTGACATACCACTAGTGTTGGCTGAAGGCATGGCAGGGGCTGATGGCAGGTGATCTTTGTTGGTTGAGAGCATGTCAGGAGCTGATGGCAGCTGATAGGTGCTGGTTAAAGGCATGGTAGGGGCTGGACGCCAGCTGATAGGTGCTGGTTAAAGGCATGGCAGGGGCTGACAACAGATGATCGGTGCTGGTTGAAAGCATGGCAGGGGCTGACCGGTCAGTGCTGGTTGAAGGAATAGTATCCTTTACAGTAACCTCACCTGAAATTAAAATTATGGTATCAACAGACCCACCATATAACCCATTCAGGCCCACTATCTATCACAGGCATACTGAATGGTCACATTCCTACTAAAAATTTCTCTAATACTTCCTTCTCGCTATATGACAGGTCATCAGCATATATATAGCATCTCCCAAGGAAGATCAGTTGTGTATGCCCAAGATATATATAGCTTCTAGTATGATGCTATACAGTAGAGGGCTCAAAACTGATCCTTGGTGCATTCATTTTCTCACTTCATGTGAACCCTCCATTTACTCTAACATGGAAAAATCATGCAGAAAATACAGGCAAAAATAATGACAGCTGACAGTGCATGTAAGCAGGGTTGGCCAGTGTAAATCAAAATGTTTTTAATTAACGATTTAAATCAGTTGACTTTGTTAAAGTCACTGCGTATATGAATATGAAAACCGTCAAAACTACTACTATAATAAAGCATTGTAGTACAGTTATGTATAAAGACTAATGATATATTTTATCTTCATGTCTGGTATAGGCTACAGTGTCATGGCACTCATAGCTCTTATTATAATGATGCTGGGGTGTCTCTATGAACCTCTTTATGACAATGAAAATCATACTGTACCAGCCACTCACCTGAACTGAACATATAGCTCTTGTTTCTGTGTTGCAACATTTCCAATTTCAATAATTTGGTATAAAATAAATACTTCAAATGCTTCTAGAAAACAATGACATTCATTTGGTCATGACAGCTAAGTTGCTGACCCAAAGCAATTAAAAACTGAAAGAGTACATCCATTTTGAAGTACAAAACACAAGTCAACAGAGGGAGGCCAAAGCATCTTTTGCTTCCCCAAGTGATGGAACTTTTCTCCACTAAAGGAAGTACTAAGTTATTTTCTAATTTCTCTACCAGTGGCTGCGTAAATAAGCTAAGAACATGTCCTCATACCCAGTGCATATGGCCTCAAAATGCACCTGAAATTGGTCATATATCAAAAATTTTCTCTGTGAATTTACCATCCCCACCCCCACCCCCACAAACCCTTCCCCAGACTCTGATTTTGGACCATATATACAGTATGTATATCCTGGTTACGGCCCCGGTTGGCCACCCCCCATGATGGGGATCCACCTGTCTCAGACCATACCGTAGTACACAATATTACTGCTACTCTGCCTTTTAGAAGGAAATTAATGTATTTCAGACTTCATGGCATCCAACAAATTCTCATCTACTTCATACATTCTTAATGCTATCCACAATCCTTGTCTATCCACCCTGTCATATGCTTTCTCCAAATCCATGAAGGCTGCATACAACTTTTTTCTCTTCTCTGGAAACTTTTCCACTAAAGATCTAAGATGAATATCTGATCTACACAACTGCTTCCCTTCCTAAAACTTCCCTGTTGTTCTCCAAGTAATTCCTCTGTTATTTCTCAAACTCTGTCAATAAGTATCCTACCATATACTTTTCCTCTTTCCACACTAAGAAGACAAATGCCCCTATGATTACCACATACTTCTTTTTCTCCTTTTCCTTTGTACAAGGGAATAATTATACCTGACTTCCAATCCTCCGGGACTCTACCTTACTCCCAGGCCAATCTGCACATCTTCCACATCCATTCTACTACTGTCTCTCCCCCATGCTTCAGCATTTCACCACACACTCCATCAATTCCTGGGGCTTTCCCCGATTTAACTTTCTTCATTGCTTCCACAACTTCTATCCTACTGATTTCTTCCTGTCTTCTCACCTCCCTCCTTCTCCCAGCCATTCCCCAGCCACTTATACTCACATTACTTCCATCCTCTACAATTCCTTAAAGTGTTCTCTCCATCTGCTCACTTTTTCTCCCTTCTCCACTAGTAATCTACCATTTTTATCTTTCACTCCCCTGCTAACTTCACTTCCACCCTGTCTTACTCTTTTCACCTCTCTCCAGAACATTTTCTTACAGTCCCTCCACTTTACACTCAAATTCCTTCCAAATTCCTCATCCACTCTCTTCTTACTCTCTCTTACTAATCTTTTCACCTCTCTTTTTCTTTCTACATATAACTCTCTCTTCCGCCTCTCAACTTCTTCCACGCCCCTATTTCTCATCCATTCATTGTATGCTTTCTTCTTTTGTGACACAGCCTGTTTCACCTCTTCAGTCCACCACGCTGTTCCTTGCATCCCCCTCCGTCTTCTCTTCCTTCCACACACCACATCACATGCTGCACATATTTCTTCTGTAAATATCTTACACACACCTTCCACGTCTCCCATCTGCTCCAATTCATATTTGCCCAATCGTTCCTCCACTTCTCTCTTATACTCTGCCTTTTTCTCATCCTCTTGTAACCTTTCCACTCTCCTTGCAACCACTCCTTCCTCTCATCTTTCCCTTCTTCTATTCCTCCATCTTACTTGAATTCTAATTCTGGCCACCACCAAGTAGTGGTCAGAAAGTCCACTCCCCCAACCTCTATAAACTCTTGCATCCATTACACATCTTCGCATCCTTTCATCCACACACACATAATCAATCATTGCCTTCCTTTCATTCAGTTCGCCACCCACCCTTCTCATCACTCGCCATGTATACCTGTGGATCATTTTATGCCTGAAGAGGGTATTGGCTATCACCAACCCCCTCCCAGCACAAATGTCCACTAACGCACTCTCATTCTCATCTATCTCAGCAGGCACACCCCACTCACCAACTATTCCATCCACCTTCACATTCCCAACTTTACCATTCATATCACCAATCAAAAACACTCTCTCATTCCTTCCAAACTTTTCCATGCACACTTCTACATTTGTCCAGAACTCTTCTCTCACTCTTCTAGCACGATTTTTTGTGCAGGCAACTCTAAGCTGACATGACACAATCGTGGAGGAAGCTGGGATATACCGGGATTCAGCCGCCATTAGAGGGAATTTTACATGTGTTGGTTTTCAGACTGGAAGCCACTATGGACCCTCACAGGCTAAAATACGATGACCCTAGTGTGTCATGCCAAGACTGGGTTTCCATTAGATGTCATTTTACAACTTGGGGATTTTTTCCCAGGATTTTTAAGACGATATTTTGAAAAATCTATTCCATCCAACATATAATCCTATGTTGCCCCATGAGAAGCATAGGAGTCTGGGGCTCGGAAAGTTGGTCCTGACATTTAAGATGACAGTGACCAGCCTCACTCATCCCTGAGTGGCATTTGATGAGCAATAAACCCCAACCATCCCTTGGATATAAACCTATACAAGCTCAATCCAATTGGAACGCCTTGATTTCCCACTAAACCACCAGGCGCCATAATTTGGACACATGGTTAAAACTGAGCATAGTAAGTGGCTTCCTGGTGTACAGAAAACTGCTTGGCTTGTCACTCAGTGTAGAGTCACCCATAGGCAGAAGCAAGAGGAAAGAATGAGGGAAAGAACAACAGAAGAGGGAATATACTGTACTGTATTACAAATTATTTACATTTAGAGTAGACATTCAGCAGAAATACACCAGATTACACTACCACTACTGCTATTACTACTACTACTCCAACTACCACTACCATATACCTCAACTTGCCCAACACTGTCTTCAGTAACCCATTTCATAGATAGTTCAGTGGCAGAGCAATGCAGTCCTACAGCTAGTTATCCTTTCCACAGCACTTCTTTGTGATGAGCATCATATTCTAGTGTTTAAATATTGTTCAAACTCAAAAAATTCAAGATGCTGAGAATTTTTAAACCAAAATGAAGAGCATGGCATTATTTCAATAGGCTTTTCTTACAGCTCAGTTTTCAAGACTGGGAGTTGTCACTTTTAGACCAAATTAAAGTGAAATGAGTATAATATATTCTAATGTTTATTCTTATAAGATCATTATCAAGATGAGGGGCAGTTGAGGCCAAGTTCAAGAAAAGAGTAAGGTTGCTTTTTTTTTTTTTATGCAAGGAAGAAGAAACCATAGGCCAGGAGCCCGCAAACCATTCCTTCCAGGAAAAAAAAAAAAAAGAGAGAGAGAGCCAAATTCAAGATCCGTTCATTTCGAGATACCTGGACACACTGCGTTTGAAAGACTGGAGATTATAGGTAGGCCTAAATTTGTCCTTTTGCAGCTTTTTTTTGTAGCACAAAGGCAGAAAGACAATACGACATCTACATCTTACCCATAACACTTCAGGACTAACATTATAGTCTAGAATTACTCTTGTTATGGATGATGAATTAAACTCTTGTTACAGCTCAGGAATATGGCTGGAAAGAGAATTTTAGACCAGGTTAGAGTAAAACCTGTATACTGCCATTTACAGTAGACTGCTTCATCATGGTCAATGGCTCAGCAAACATTCTATCCCCTTGATGCCAGGATTCCAGGGGCCTGAATGGTGAGAATGGCCATGTGGCTCATTCAACTGGATGAACACTGGTTAGTATCTCATTCTATCAAGTTTTTTTCTGCCTCTCTGGACCCTACCTTGGGGTGAGAAAGGTGTGGATGATCCCAGTAACACATCAGCCACATATTCTTGCTCCTATAGCCAGTTTTCTAATAAAGGATCATTCCCATGACTAACATGAAGATGTGGTTGCATGGACTTTGACAAACCCTTAACTAGGGGTTAGGAATGAGTCCATTGTTACCATACTCTATCATCATCGATCATCCGGACCTCCTTTCCCACCCAAGGGCAGGTAACTTGGTCTAAATTTGTCATCCCTCCATCTTAAATGCTAAACTGTAATACTAGACAAATATCAAAATATAAGGCTGGTCACGAAGTGCTATGGGATGAATGTAGAGACAAACCACTGTCTTTCTACCAATAAGCTCTGTGAAATAACCCACAAATGAAAAATATGGACCTAGTTACTGTAATGCACCTACAGTCAAACTAACCCTCTCAACCTGAATACACTTGGCCATCAACTATCTGAAAAGGAGCTAGGGATCTGTACCAAGTTGTTGCATGGAAAATTGAGCCTTAAGTATGGAATGTTTCTCCTTGGTTACTAGTCAAAATTACTCACCCAATCTTACTACACCTGGCTGTAAATTAACTGAAAAGGGACAAGGGATCAGTGTTAAATAAGATATTCTATACCAAATTTAGAATTCAATTTGTATCATCGTATCAAAGGCACCAACATCCTTGCATGCATCAGCCGTGGTCACCTAATGGCGGCTCTCCACGCTGCTTGATGGGTTTCAAGTCACGCCGGCCCCTAGTTTTGCTGGCCCTGGCCACTCTGGCCTCCCACCCTAGTCACACCGGCCCCCCTTTCCTGACAGAAATCCAGTCGTTACAGCTGTTATTATTACTCATTTTTAGCTAACCTAATTATTATTATTAGCTAAGGGTCGGAGTGACTAGGGCGGGAAGAGCTATGGGCCGGAGTGAGTCATTTCCGCTTGATCCACCATTACATCTCCTATGCAGCCTCTTATCACAAACACTGACCAAGATGAAGTTATTTCCCACACCCTTGCAGCAAACTACACCTGGCCACGCTTCCTCTGCTTTGACAGTATTGCCACCTGCCCTACATATCATCACTTTTGTTGGTGAAAGTCTGCTGTATGTATGTCTAACCCCTCTAGAAAAGCCTCTTAAGCTATATAAAGCCATATGGAAGTACCAGGCACAAAAAAATAATAGATATGGTTACGGCATACTGACCAAAGTCGTATCCAGCTAAATGTCCTCTCCAGCAATAGTGTTATGATGGTTGTGGTTGCTCTAGTAGTGGCTATGATAGTTCTGGTAGCTGTGGTGGTGGTAGTCCTGTACAGCTAAATGCCTTGATGCCGGAAAGGTGCCCACAAATTACTTCACCTCCATGTCATGTTGTTTTTTGCCATCATGCTGTCCTTCCCCCCAAACTCACACCCCTGAAAAAGAACATTCATATAAGCCATGACACTAAAAACTCCAGGAAAAATATCAATGGGTAAGCTTTAGAAATACTCAGGAATGTTTGCAAGACATGCTAAAGTCAATATTATCAGCATAAAAACAATTAATGGGAAGAAAAAGGAAAAAAATCTTATAAAAAATGTAAACATCCTTCACCAGTCACAGCTCCAGCCAGGCTGACCAAAGCTGGCAGATTCCACCAACCTCTACATTCTTTCCCTCTACTTGTTCCCTGCCCCCTCCATCCCCCCACCAGTTCCCACCCCTCCATCCCTTCCTTCATGTCCATTCTTCCTCCTTCCTGCCTCTCCTCCACCCCATCTCTCTCTCCTTTCTTCCTTTCCCCTCCTTGTCTTTCCATCTCTGGTCATCCTTCTTCCCTCTACCTCTTCCACTTCCCTGAAAAGCAGCTTCCTCCATCCCCCTCTCCCTCCTCTCTCCCCCTTCATCCCCCCTCCTTCCTGCCCCCTTATGCCCTCCCTCCCCTCCACTCCCTCTCCCTCCTCCTCCCTCCCCTGCAACATACAACAAGGGGGGGATTAGAAGCAATAGGAAAAAAGGGTGCATTATGATACAAAAGTAGCTACTACTGTCTGTTCAGTCACTGAGGTTCATTTTATCATTTACCAGATAAAAAAAAACTGCCTCCTGAAAATAAAATCACTTTAATCCTACTGGGGCTCTATGAGGCAGAACCTGGATGAAAATTTAATCACAGCAGCAAACATGTAAGTTTTGTAGGTTGTCTTGATAAAAAAATCCAAGTGAAATGTGCCAGTGATATACAATAGAGCCCCCATTTATGCGACAATTTGGTGGACAAACAAGCACACATAAATGGAAAATGCATAAATGGAACAGCAGGCCTTATGGGAAAAATGGAGTTTGGTGGACAGACGTTCCCCACTTTAGGGGTTAGACTTATGATTATATTATTTTCACACTCACATGGACATTAATACTCCTCCATTATAAAGAACAATGATATGTATTCCAACTAAGGTACAATAATAAACAAAGAACAATGTACAAATGGTTGTTCACCGTAATTCTACCAAGTTGCAGGGGAGGGTGGGATTCCGTTGCTGTGGGCGAGGTTACTGCTCATCCTCTTCCTCACTACTGCTATCACCTAACACTGCCCCAGAACACCTCATAGCATCCACCTCTTGAATGACGCCTTCAAAATCGTGATCACTCACAACAGACATTACATCATCATTCTGGTGCAATGGGCCTGGCTTGGTCTCGAATAGTGCGGCAGGCTGGGCTGGCTGGACGGGTTGGGCTGGCTGGGCGGGTTGGGCTAGCTGGACAAGATGAGCAATTTTTGTTATTAATGTTTGCTTCCTCTTGTTCAATTTTTTAATGTGCTGTTCTTTGTAGATGTGAAACATGTTGTCAATGGCATGAATCACTCCTGTTTTGCGAATGCTTGACTGCTCGTTTGCCATTAAGACATCCTTCAATTCATCTACAGCTACCAAGATAACACAAATGTTTGCCATAGTGAGTTCTCCTGCAGATGTGACTTGCAGGGATTGTGGCTGATCCTGTAGACTGTCCTCAATTGCTGTTGCACTCATGATGTCTTCTGGGGTAGTCACTTCACCAGCTGCACTAATCTCTGCTATGTCCTCAAGAGTCATCTCACTAAACCCGGGAACCTGCCTTGCTGCCTCTACGGCTTGTGTAACACTGTCACCCATGTTCTGCACTTGTCCGCGCTGCTCACTAACTAGAATGGGACAGAGAGGCTTCCAGGCATGATAAATTGTAGCATCACTGATCTCGTTCCATGCCTTAAGAAGATTATCCACTGCACTCTTAACGGTGAACTGGCACCGGAACTGGTGCACACTCAGCACTTAGTGGTCAGCCTGGGGTAGTGGTTGAGGATCATCAACTTCCTTATCTTCTTCAGCCTGGAGCTAAGGGTCGTTAATGTCAGCATCCTCGTCAGCCTCAGCAATGATTTAAAAATTTCTTTCTCACTCTCAGTTCTTGACCTCTGAAGCTTATAGACATGCATTTGATAAAGCGCTTTCACATTAGCAATGATTTCTTGATCTAACGGCTGGACCACACTTGTAGTATTAGGGGGAAGAAAAACAATCTTGACATTGGGATGAAGATCTGAATGATAGTCAGGGTGGGCAGGGCAGTTGTCCATTATTAGAATAACTTGAAAGGGTATCCCCTACTGTTGACACTTTAACTTTGCATCTGGCACAAAATGCTTTAACAGCCAATCCTTGGTTGTTGACGAGTTCATCCGGCCATTCTGGGTCGCCCTCCAGTAAAGAGGTGCGTTGCTCATGTCTCGCAGGTGCTTGAAACACCTGGGATGCTTTGCTGTGTGTACCACCATAGGCTTCATTTTGTGAGTGCCAGTCAAGTTAAACAAAAGAGCACAGTTATTCTAGACTTACAGTAATAACTTTAACAAGCCATCTTCCATTCCCCCACTAAAATCTTCAGATGGCAATATTACAAATGACCCACGTGGGAAAGCAGATATCTTTGCTAGTATCCTTTGCAAGAAACTCTACCATAGATGATACCAGCCAGAATGTCTCAGTACTGGAACTTGATTCTCCCGAAATTGCCCCACTTAAAATACAGACAAGATTCGTAAAATCCATCCTAGACAATTTACCTACCAACAAAGCTCCAGGCCCAGATGGAATTCCACCAATTGTTTTGAAAAAGTGTTCCCCTGAACTTGCCTCTGTCCTAGCTAAATTATTCAGACTATGCATACGTACTTCTTTATTCCCAAATTCATGGAAAGAAGCCAATATCCACCCAGTTCCGAAGAAAGGAAGTTCGTCTGACCCCTCCAATTACTGACCAATAGCTGTCACATCTTCTCTTGGTAAGGTATCTGAAACTTTAATTAATAAGCATATTGTTAAACATCTTGAATCCAACAACTTAATTAGTGATAGACAATACGGTTTTCGCCACGAAAGATCCACCATTGACATACTCAATCTCTTAACTCATACCATCCATCAATCAATTGTATTACAGTAATTTTTGGAAAGATCTACTGTGTTGAAGTGCTACAGGGAGAGAAATACTGACATACCCCCCCCCCCAAAAAAAAGTGGAACTACCCAAAACTACTATTGTTGCTTCTACTACTACTAAAACAAGAATAACAACAAGAATAAGAACAATAACATCAAGGGCAATAAAAATAATAATCATGATCATAATAATGTAAATATAATAATAATAATAATAATAATAATAATAATAATAGGAGGAGGAGGAGGAGGAGGAGGAGAAGTGGTTGTAGTAGTTGCAGCAACAATAATAATAATATATTATTATTATTATTATTATTATTATTATCATCATCATCATCATCATTATAATTAAGCACACTCAAAGAGCACATACCTCCTACAAGGCCTATACAAGACAACTCAGATCATCACCAATCTTTAATAAACTCTTTCTTGGTCTATAACCCCGATATCCACAAAATTTTCTTTGAAATCCGTCAATAAATTTACTTGATATCTTGTGGACAAACAAACAGACAAACAGGGGTGAACACAGAACCTCCTCCACCTTTGTTTGTTGGAGGTAATTATAATGTATGCCTAATAAATCAGCGATAATACATGCTCCTACCACCAAAAGACAATCGTTCCCATTCAGGTCTGTTTAGGAGTGAGGCAGCGTCATATGTGTTGTGTTGTAACGTTGTGTATACAATACTGAGCACAATTAATTAAAACAAATAAAATGCTTGCACTAACCATTGGTATACTTGCACAGGAAGGGCAGTGTGATGTTGCAGGACTGGGTGGCCCACAACCCATCTGTGCCGTTCACTGCCACACACTCAGGCTGGCGGCTGGCCAGGTTGGGCTGGTCAGGCCCCCAGTTGGTGTACACAGCTGGCCACCCATCTGACCACTTGAATACCTGGTGGTCCTGGTGTAGGGTTCGGGTGGGTTAATAAATACTGCATCACAAGACTACTCACACCACAATTATATATTTTAATTTTATTCATGCTACCTACAGTTGAATATATTTGGATTATGAACTATCTATAATGCTGAAGTTGCCAAAAGTAACTTCCTTTCAACATTTACAACCATAAGCAAAAGGTTGTAAATATTTCCTTCTTGGCTGTGGTGATGGAAACCTTTATATGAAACGTTTTATGCCATAACAGTAAGAAGCTCACAGCAAGAACGTTGTGGAAAAAAATACCAAAATCCAGATCTGTTCATTTCCAGATGCTTTGACACACTGAATTTAAACGAATGGGAGTCATAGGCCATGGCGAAGATAGACTGAGGAAGATAGTTTCAGAGTTGATCAGTAGCATATATGAAAAACTCTGAGTATGGGGAGTCTCTGGCATTAAAGAATTCAACTAACAAGGGTGTGTGTGGTTAGTCCGGTGCTGCGTGCCCACCATAATGGAACTGGGATGCAAGCGGGCAATTAAGGAGAACAGCAAATTTTGGTCTTTCACATTTGCTACCTTCATGGCATTGTTTAAGAGACTACACTGATTAAGCAATAGTGGTGAAGGGGTTAAAGGGATTTGGTAATAAATATATCAGACACTTTGTTCATTAACTATTTCAGTGAAATGGCCCGGACACACTTTCGACAGTACTACATTGTCAGATATACCCAGCCGCCTCTTTGAGATACGAAACTGTGCACCATGGTATAAGTAAGAACACGACGGAACATGAGCATGGGGGAGGAAATAGTGACGCCACAAGGAAAAAAGAAAGAAAGAAAGAAAAAGAAAAAAAACAGATCAAACAATCTGAAATAAAGCCTTCCTTGTCTGTTCACCAACCTCATCAACATCCATACCATACTTTCTCACACTCATTTACCGTATCTTTCCACTTTCTTGGTCCAGCACATCTCCCACCTTCACATTTGCTATACACACCCCTTTCACTACCCTACTGACACCCATCCACTCCGCATGTCCATACCTTTTTGTAATTTGAACATCAGCATAGTCAGTTACTTGTACCATGGAATTACAGATTAATTTGTAGACAGTGATATGTGTAACTGATATAAAATCCTTCCCTGCAATTACATCAGTTATTCAGTGGCAAGGAGGGAGGGACGTCTTTACCAGGATACTTAAAACAGACTATAGTAATGTTCTTGCCTGGTTATTGGAGAGGCCGACCCACATCTCAGCGAAGGAGTTCTCTTGAGCCAGCACTCAGGTGAAGCTGTCCTCGCCTACACTCAGCACCGACACCAGATGAGACCAATAACTCACACACTGTTCTTCTGCTGCCTGAAAGATTATATGAAACACTGGCCTTTATATATTTCAACCTAGTGACACTGATCATAATTCTAAACTCACACACTAATGTATGGAATTCTAAGCTCACTCTGAAATGTATGGAACTATCATCATCATCATCATCATCATCATCATCATCTCAGTACCCACTAAATTATGAGATGGATGGCACCCAGAAACAAGAAAAGCCAAGCAGAAAAGCAAGTACAATGTCAACCATCAGTCACTGAGACAGATATACAAATTCATACATCAATTAAAACCGACTTTTTTCCTCAACATCATAAGCAAAATCCATGTGCAGTTATTTTGTTTTTATCTTTTAGATGCATTTCACAGATGCATGAGGTGCAGAGTCACTGCTTCCATTACTATGGTGAAATTGTACACAACCCTTGTCATGTACCGGTACATACATCTCTAAACACACTATATAATTTTTCTTTTTTTGCTTCCTCAGTTTAAACACATCCTTTCTCAGACGTACCTTTACTATCATCCTGTTTCCTTTATAATGGCTCCAACTTAGTGTGTGTCATTTTGGGAAGTGAAAATTAATTTTTGCAAATTTCTTTAGTGAGGGGGTTTTAAAAATATGTTATAGGAGGTGAAGAATTAAAATCTGCAATTACTTCTGGGAACTGCACAACATTAAGCTTAGTAAATCTACGTTTGATTAAAAACACATAAACTGCTCTCGGAAAACAATATATATCAATTCTAGCTTCTCAAAATGTCAGGTAAAGCTATGAAAATTTTAGTTTCTCTTCATAAACATATCCTAGTAAGCATAAAACATATCCTTGTAATCATATAACAACATCAGAAAGTAATGATATCAGTTTTTAAAAAATGTTTAAACAAGTTTCATGAGGTCTTGCTTTGATTCGTTCGTGGATATCAGCTGCCGACTTGTTTCTTGGCTTCTGATATAGCCCTCAGGTTTCTCATGTGCATACACCCTGCCTGCTGCCTCTCTGGCTTGTTTTACACACCACTCTATAGACAGCATTTTAGGGTCACTGTGGAACTTGCATGGGCTCGTCAATGAGCTTCTTTACTTCCGCTGTAGTCCCGTTAGACCAGTCAATCAGCTCCAACAGGGAAGAAGCACTGGGGTTGATGGAAGGTGTCTGCCTGGGTCGTACAGAAAGATCTCCCAATGTGTTATCATCTCCACCTCTCATGTCAACAATCTTTTGGACATCAGCTCTCCTCTCCTCACTGTCATCTGAGCACAAGAGTGTCTGGATTATCATTGCGCTGAATGCATACCATGCTGAGTGCTGGTTGGCTGGCAAAATGGCATCCGCTACAGCCTTCTTTTGCAGCCTAAGTAGCCGCAGCTGAAACAAGATGTGGCGTGTGCCTTCTGTCCAAGAGCATTTTACTTTTATGTTGAACCAGAAGGGGTTGTACACACCAACAATGTATTCCACAATCAGTCTTAAGTTTTTAAGGGCTTTACCTTTAAGGCCATGTTTTGAAACCCATGTGTGACAAAGCCTGTTGCTGTTGTCAACCACCTTGAATGGCTCACTGGATCAGTTTCAAGAAGGGCCAGATCTGTGGGAAGTTCTCCTGTCCTTGTGGCATGTGTGATCTTATTCCCGTACACTTGATCAGCAGAGATCCTTTATGACACTGTCACTCAGTGAAATAAGGGGCTCTCCAACTGAGAGTCTGGTGAATGAAGGATCAGTTTGAAGTTCTGTAGCAAATGTCCAGCATCTTGCTAATGTTACCTGTCCATTTGTTGATAGACAGGGTCTTCCCATCCAGTGCTGTCACATTCACTTCTCCTTTCTCTGAAATCTTCATCTTAGGTGATTTCAGGCTTCAATACCACCTCAGGCTCTCCATTCACTGATCCACCTGGTGAACAAGCCTATGTTTCCTTGCATAAAAAGCCTTCTTCCTTGCATTAACGGAGTCACCTGGAGAGAGAGAAAGAGAAAGAGAAAGAGAGAGAGAGAGAGAGAGAGAGAGAGAGAGATGGGTATTAAGTGGATAATGAGTGCCCCTCATACCATAATAATAATAATAATAATAACAATAACAATAATAACAATAACAATAGTAATAATAATAATAATAATAATAATAATAATAATAGTAATAATGTACAGTTTTCTTCTTCAATACAGGTGATGGATGACTATAAACACTTTCTTGATGTAGTGTTCTAACCTAACGTGGCAACAGGACAACAACGGCTGCTACTGATGCCCACCACCACTACACTGCTAAGGCTTACTGAGTCCCTGGGGCGGGAATGAGGCGTAGGTACAAGGAGACACACCGCCTATTCTTTACACCCTGTCGCTCACCATATCAACCCCATCACCGTGTGTGTGTGTGTGTGTGTGTGTGTGTGTGTGTGTGTACTTACCTGCCATGACAAGGGTGTAGGTGAGGCCCAGTAACATCCACCCTTGTATAAGATGAAGGTCACTCCATATGCTGATGCACAGTACGGCACCAGGTCGTCACTGTCTATGGCCGGATCTGCCAATAATACGATAGCTTACACGGTGTCTATCATAACCTAATCCAATACAACCCAACCTAATCTTACGTGAATTATCCTCTGTAGCAGCAGGAGTAAATTACACCATACGCGATGTTATCCAGAGAATTAGGACATTAGGGTGAATAAGCATCCATGGGAGTCGCGTAACAAATTCTTGCATGTCAACTAAAACTGACTGATTACATGAACATTACAGCGCCAAACGACAATGGCTACATGGCACTAGAGAGAGGTAAACAAAAGGGTAGTGGTCCTGACGTTGATGTGGTGTGGTGTTAATGTGGTGTGGCATTGATGTGGCTTGACAATGAAGTGATTTTGGCACTGAAGAAGTTGGGGGTTTAAAGTGGGTTTGTCACTGAAATGGCTTGGCTATGATGCGTCTTGGTTGGTTAGTTAAAAGGTAAGAGCTTGACTGGAAGCAGGAAGGGTGTACGTCATTGGGCGGTCCTTTAGATATCCCTGCCATGAAACTGAATATCCATCTTGATAGAATTGGAGGGAAACTAAATACCGCAAGAAACACGGAAATATCAAGAAGGGAGAATGGACTGAGGAGACGTGGAAGACAGGAAGGAGAGGAAGACGAGAGACAAAAAGGCCCCATTTAGTTGCCTCTTATGACAAGCATGGATACTGGGGAAATACTACCTCACCCAGGGGACCCCAATGAGAACACAGTATAATAAAACACTGCCTCACTTCATCATACACAGGCAGCCATATTCCTCAGTGCAGTTGACGTCATTTCCTTCTTTCTCTTGTTTCCCTATTAACTGTTTTCCTCTCCTCTTCTTCCATTTCCTTCCTATCTCTCCTTTCTTCTTCCATCCTTATTCTTCCCTCCTTACCATTCTGTTTCTTCCAACAATTCAATCATCTGCTCTCCTTAGCGATTCATGACCATCACACAATTACTCATCCTGTCTCCCCCCCCTTTTCCTTCTTCCCTCCCCCCTCCCTTCCTCTTCCTCGATCCATTTTCTCTTCACTGTCGAAAGGAAGGTCACTGACTTTCCCCTGCTCAAATCTTAAATCCAAAGTGGTTATCTGCCTTCATGACCCTTGCCTATGTAACAGATTTAGATTTATTTTAGTCAAGTAATCTCAACTATTCACAAATTCATTCTCCTCCTTCTATTGATATACACATTCAGTTACTCAGACGCTGAAGGATTACAACACAAAGCAGTACAGTCTCTTAAGCTATGAATGGCTACAGCATAGTGCATTACAAATACTAAGACTCATAAAGAGTATGTGGATGTGGTTGAGAACATTAGGAGAAATACACTGAGGTGGAGAGAATGGAGAATGAAAGACTGACTAAGAGGGTGTATGTAGGTGAGGCGGAGGGAGGGAGAGGGAGGGGTAGACCGAGGATGAGGTGGAGGGATGGAGCTGAGAGGTACATGAGGGAGGGGGGGGATGAGTCGGGGGAGGGTAGTCAAATGGTGGGTGACAGAGCGACTTGGAGGCGGTATGTCTGCGGCCACCCTTTGCGGGATTAGGGCGTCGGGCTATAGATAGATAGATAGATAGAGACGATATACTTACTAAACCTATAACAGAATGGAGTACAATTACACAATCATAAACTACAATACAACTGCTCAGACTGTGAGAGGCTATGGTACGAATCACACACCTAGACTTCTTTCTGTCATTCCCTCCTCTCTCCCACGCTCCTTTCAGTTCAGTTCCTTTTACTCATTCTATTTCCTTTATCTTTTCCTCTCCTTCCTTTCTTACTTTCCTTCTCCCTTTCTTTCCTCCATTCCATTAATATATTCCTGCTGTCTACTAAATTTCCTCCTCCTCCTTTTTCCCTCCTACGCTTCATTCTTCTCTTCTTTTCTTTTCCCTTTTTCATTCATTTTTTCCTTCTGCCTGCTCATTCTATTCCTTTTCCCTTCCCCTCTTCCTCCCTTCCCTCCTTTCATTTTCCTACTACTGTCAACGCATTCAACATCTTCTACTCAACAGTACAGTAAATATTCAGGCTCCTAAAGACTACCTTGGTTCATCATACAAACGAAGCCATACTCGCTGGTGCAGCTCACATCATCCCAGCGACCTGTTGTGTACCTCACCTGCACACACTCTTCCTGTAAAAAACGTGTATTACCATCACTGTTATCATAATGCTCATCATAAAAATACTAAGATGGATTAGGAACGTTGGCAAATGAGTTATAATTATCGGGAAGGAATCAGACTGGATGAATGTTAAAAGCAGTGTCAGGTTCAGTTTTGGGTCCTATAATAATTCAAATATGCTAATTCAAATAAACGGTACTTATATATCTTTAACGAAGGTTTGTTTAGCATAACATCCAAGGTCGCTGACGATACAAAAATCAGTAACACAATGGATATCCCTGAACAAAGACTGATGATTCAAAAAGATCTTAATAAACTGTTCCGTTAGGCTCAAACATGACAAATGGACAAGTGCAAAGTTCTACACATAGGGAGTAAACAGAAAAAGTATGAACAGCAGTCAACTCACGATTTTAACAAAGATGAGCTTTGAAAATTCTAAAAACAACAACTGATTTTAAAGCCCAGGCGACAGTGCATTGAAAAACTAAACAAAGCGAACATACTGTACAAGCTGCCTTTATATACAGAACTGTCGAATGCAGATCAGAGAAAATAATCCATTCCTTGTATACCTGCTTAGTGCGCACGCTTCCAAAGCACTGTGTTCAATTCTGGTCACCCTATTACAAGAAATATATGGAGAAATTAGAGAGAGTACAGCGAAGACTAACAAAAGTGATCCCCAGACTAAGGAACCAACTGCACAAGAAATTGTTCCAAGCGGGAAAGTTATTTAATTTTAAAATGTTCAGACTACGAGGGAGTCTAATTCAGGTGTACAAAATTTTTAAATAACGTGGCAAATGGCAGTTGGTAAGTACGTCACAATGCATCGGTGGAATTACACTAGATCTATCTATCTATCTATTGCCAGACGCCATAATCCCGTAAGGGGTGGCCATTTGACTTTGAGTTAGTTGTTTTACGGGGAGGGGCACTAACCCTTCACCAACCCACTTGTTGACACGTAGGGAGCACGTATGGTTTGGTTATATGGTTACCACCCAGCGTTGTAAATGGTTTCTTGGCTTACAGGAAACCATTTGGCTTGTCACTCAATGTAAAGCCACCTGTAAAGGAAAGAAAAGCAATAAGAAGTGACAGGAAAGATGGGAGAAATAGGAAGAGAGGAGGGCAGGCACAGAAAAAGAATGATAAAGGCTAAGGTCATAGTTCATCCTCAAAGCTGCTCTCTTCCTCCTCCACACACCACCCACACACCATAGACGTCGTTGCTGCTGTCTCGATCACCTTCAGTACGATGATTCTTTATGTCATTCATCGTCACCATGGTTTCTTATTCAGCTTAGGGCAAGGTTTTTGTACTGAAATTATTAGGCCCATTCTCCACTAATGTTTTCAGGACAACGAGACATCTTTATGGCTTTTTTTTTTTAATGCAAGAAAGATGGAACCAAAGGCCAGGAGCCAGCAAGATTGTTCCCTCCAAGAAAAAACAAAAACGAGGTAACAGAGCCAAATTCACGATCCGTTCACCCCTAGATGATTACAGATAACTTCAAGTAAGCCCGTAGTACCAAAAGGAGTAGGAAGCATGAATTACAGAACAGTAAAGCAATAAGAGATAATCATTTGTTTTTAAAATCCAGAAATAACTTATAGTGTTGGGTCAGGCAAGTGATCTTCCTTCCCCCTGGCGCCTCAGCCCACTTGACCACAAGGCATCTAATTCCCTAACCCTCGTCTCTTCACTCACCATGGCCTCAATCCAGTAGTTCTCCTCGTGGGAATGTATGGATGCCAGCTCGCCGCCCTCCTCGCGACACAGTAGATGAGCCTGCCACCAGCTCTGCGGCGCCTCATGCAACTCAGACACAAACTTGTAGCAGTTGTCTTCGTACAAGGTCCAGGAGTCGACGTCCGAGCATTGTGTGATGGGTGGCTTTGTTGGTGGGGCTGCCGTGGTGTGCATGGTGCCTGGAAGGATGAAATAGTTTTTAGTAATACTGGTCTTTGTAACCGGCTTCACGACTTACAGCAGGAACTACCAATAAATAGTCAACAGAACGTCATCTCTGGGACCGGTGACAGTTGGGTTCCTCAGTGATTTATGCGGGACCAGTATATTTCATTATCTATACTGAATAACCCCGATATGGGCTAAACAAGCAGTGCACACGCCCAATTTTGCAAAAAGAGTCAGGTTTAGGTGAAGTACTGAATTACAAAATAATGCCTACTGCAGGACGTTGAAATATTCACTAAATGATCATTAAGCAGAAATAAATATGCTCTTTTATGTCACTAAGTTACATACTGAAAACAGTGACCAAAATCAAGGAGTTTTAGTATGATACAAAACGTACCATAAAAAACACACTATAGCCCACTCAGGTCAAGCTTCATATCACTTACAATTTTCAAACTGGTACAGTAAGACTACCAAAACAAGTGGGATGCTACACTTCATAATAACAGAGATTTGCAGTTACTTCTTGTGCCTTCAAAGAAACCTTGGAAACAGCATACCAAATCTTGTCATATGTATGTAATCTGCGTTGAGATCCATGTGCTCGCTTTCCCCAATTTCTGATCTTCTTTATTTTGGGGAACGTGCCTGACCTCTCAAGAATTACCGGGGGAGCCAGGCCTCCCAAATATTGCATTATGGTCCACTGTGCAACATGTACTAAGATATCACAAAGTATCTGCCCTGCTTCCCCTATTTTGTATGCTTTATAAATTCCGCATGAGGCGAACCCCCCTAAAAATAATGGTAGAAAATTTAATGTAGTGGAAGATACTACCATGGACCAACACGAACTGAGCTGAGATGCCTCGCCAAAATCCATCTGCTCACAACCCCTTATTTCTGGTCATTTTTATTATTAGGTGAGGGTTGACCCCCAAGAATTGCTGGGGGTGTCATGCTCCCCAAATCTTGCACAATGGAAAAGAGTCCATTGTCTGGTATTATTGTTGTTTGGAACAATCTCTTGCACGAAGGATATCACTGGGATTAATTCAGACTCTGACAAATGCCAAATAGATTTTTTTTCTCTCTCACAGCTGAGTGGATAACATTCATGGTGAATGAGTTAGAAACAATCTCCATTAACCCATTCACTATGATGATGTCATTGCTGCACGCAGCATACTCTCATAAATATCTACGTCCAACTGTATACACCACACCACACTACATGCACATTATACATCACAACCTCTAATCCATCCCCTCTTGAACAATGGCAGCTGCAATATTAAGAGCAAATGCTGTGGTGCCTCACACTGCCAACACCAGCAGGATAGGGCTGGTGACACAGGGCTCTCCTGGTCGCCATCAAACGACTGCCACAAACCATGCTCGTCAGGGGAGAAGTGCAGATTTGGCCTTGAATTTTACTGACATCCGTGGTCTTAGTATCAATCTGAATTCTGTTCACATCTTCCTTGAATCCATATCTCCACCTGCCGTATACCACACACAAGCCCAAGTCTCTCCCTCTACTGATTTAAGCTAATACAGTTTTCCTGGTTACCATCTCCTCACTAACTTTTGCAACAAGGTAGACACTTGTTGCTATAGTAAATCTGAATATTCAATTGACACTATCATCACTTCTTATTTTGATTACTCATTGTACAAACTAATTCACAGTAATATAATCAAATATATCTGTACAGTTTATCGTTCCCCCAATGCCTCACCAGAACCCAGTATATTTGACTCATATCCACACAGATTAACCTTACCCTTACTGCATTACAACAACTGAAAGAGACTCAGAACAAAGCAAGAAGAATAATTCATAACTCAGTAATTACAAATGAACTACCTCCCCTACAGGTAAGACGGCATTATTTTACAGATACTTTTATGGCAAATGCATAGGTGAAGTTGCATCGTAGAGGGTGTGGCCGGAGACGTGTTTATGTGCTGGGAATTATAAACCTGTAGAATGTCTGGGCTAAGGACTTTATCAATTTAATCACTGGACACAGAACAAGATTTTGCCATGTTCTTGAAAATCCCCGTAAGATATTAGAAGCTTGTTGAACATATGAGTATTATGATCAGTTATATATGGTCTGCCCTTTCCTCTCCTCCAACCTTCTTTCCTTCCATCCTCTTCTGTCTTTCTTTCCTTCATTCTTTCCTCGTCCTTCTGCCTATGGGTGACTTTACACTCCCTCTTCTGTCTTTCTTTCCTTCATTCTTTCCTCTTCCTTCTGCCTGTGGGTGACTCGACACTGAGTGACAAGCCAAATGGTTTCCTGTACATCAGGAAACCATTTACTACGCTGGGTGGTAACCATATACTGTAACTAAATGTTGGCACCTGGTTGTTTAGTGGGTAATTATTGCACTCCAGTTGGATTGAGCCGGTGAAGGTTTATATCCAAGGGATGGTTGGGGTTGGTTGCTCATGTAATGCCACTCAGGGATGAGTGAGGCTGGTCACTCTCATCTTAAATGCCGGGACCAACCGCCTAGCCCCGGGCTCCTACGCTCCTCATGGGGCAACGTAGGATTGGATGATGGATGGCTGGATGAAAAAAGAACCATATTACCAGCAACTTATGATGCTGATGTGTTAAGTACTTAAGTGATGATGATAATGAAGCTGTTTTATCTATAATTATCTATGTTTGGAACCACAAGCAACTGTGTGTTAATGTACAAACACCCGGGTGCAATAGTTATCCAAGCAGAGTGTGCACGTCAAAAGTTGTGTGTACAGCCTCTAATCAAATGAGTTTAAATTTATCTATCTACCTACCTATCTTTCTGTCTATCTATCCATCTATCTATGTCTGTCTATCTATCTATCTACCTATCTCCATTTGTCTATCTATCTATCTACTACCTATTCATCTATCTGTCTGTCTATATCTACCTATCTAGCTGTCTGTCCATCTATCTATTTTTCTATCTATCTATCTGTGTATCTATCTATCGGCTTACCTTCCTTGGCCTCACAGATGATGGGTAGGTTGGCTTCACAGTACGAAACAGAAAACTTGAGGGAGAACACATTAGCTGAGCCACACTCCTTCCTGCCGTCCTCAGCGTCGGGCTGGTTCAGGTCCCAGTCTATGAAGGTGAAGGGAGTGCCGTCCGTCCACTCGTACCCTTGAACATCACATCATCGTGTTATACAAATTGAAAAAGGCGAAAAGATGAAGTAGGCAGCAATTCCCCCGTATCCCATTATGGTGTATGGTGAAATTATGCATGATCAGTCAACCCACATTTATATAATAGTTGGCATGTCAGGTTTGTGAAGAATTTTGAAGATCTGAATGATAACTGAAGGAATGGATGGTTTATTACACTGCACAGTCCATTAACAGAGTCCTGCCTCCATGACCTGCTTCTCTGTCTGCATCAAACCCACCCCATACAATAGTGAGTTCAGATTCATGATGATGGTGATGATGATGATGATGATGATGTGGTGGTGGTGGTGGTGGTGGTGGTGGTGGTGGTGATGATGATGATGATGATGATGGTGATGATGATGATGATGATGTGGTGGTGGTGGTGGTGGTGGTGGTGGTGATGATGATGATGATGTCTCAAGATGGTGCGGTGTGTCATAATTATTTTGGTCAGTGTTGCAGAGGAGTGAATACACGGACAGACACGGGAAACTCTCTCTCTCTCTCTCTCTCTGTCTCTTTCTCTCTCACATACCAGATTCAGCGCCTGCCTTCAAGCCGATCCACACGGAGTTGTATACATTGTCTGTCTCTCCTAACTCTGGGAATCTGAAATGGTAAAGTTAATGGATGAGAGAGAGAGAGAGAGAGAGAGAGGAGGGACTGTACGCAATCCAAATGAAAGTAAGAATTAAATTACTTAAACAGAAGAATATAAAAGCCACAGAAGTATATATAAAATCCCCTAAACCAACAGTAATGAAAAAAGATGGAAAATAAAAAAACACAATGCAGGGATAGAGCTAAGAACGGAGAGAGAAGATAATGAATATAATAACTGAATGAAGAAATAGTGCAAATATTCAGGAAGGTGAAATGTACGGGGAAGAGTTCGAAAAAAAATCCTTTACTAACTCCTTTACTTTCATCAAATAGTCCATTGAGAGGAAGAATAACAGACGGTGAAAGAAAGGTCACAAAATCTCTCTAGCTCTTACTGCGATGGGTCTGTCCAAATTTGAATATTCCCTTCTGAAACTGAGAGCTAAAAAACAAGGGTTATCCTAAGGACGGGCTTAAAGTGACACAGCAACCTCTTAAATTGGCGTGGCGTCATCTTGAGTGTGTTCCTGCTGGCTCCAGATGTTTGTGTTCAATTCAAAAAAGGTATATTGTGTTCGAGAGGTGTTTAAGGCTGTATTGAGTCACCCAGGTTCGAAAAGTCTATCCAAAAATGAAAAATATTTGTTTGTAGGAAGACTAACAGGAAAAATATGCATTTGGGAAGAAGGGAATTACAATAGGTCTCTTTTACGCTGAGGAAAATCATGTGGCGGTGTAATAATGCTCATGGTGACTGTTTCTAACCCATCCATAGGTCTCTTATAAACCAACTAAAATTAACCTGTAACATTTAGAAATAAGATTAATGAACGTTTGATCATAAAGAGTTATGAAATGATTAACTTTTTGCCAACAGTTTCATATACATCGATATGCAAAGACACACATACATACATTCACATATACACAATAAAACACCTCCCCCCGACACACACATACACACAAAGCATATACATACTATTATATGCACATATATATGCATAAACAAGCATACACAGACACACACAAACATACAAAAATGCAAATACACACACACACACACACACACACACACACACACACACAGTCTCTCAATCTCTCTCTCTAGCAATACATTTTTTCCACACTTGACATAGTAAAAAAAAATGACAGTCTTTGTGGATTCCTGTTGTGACACAAGACGGAGAATTATGAACTAATGTGCTGTTATTCTGCTTCATAAATGTACAATATTTTCATTCCCACTAATTCACCATTCATATTATATTTAGGATGGTTTTATTTACTTTAGGAGGTCTGCAGTTGAAAGGATTAAATGCAACCTCGATTTACCATTTCAGTATTGCAACAAACATATACCCTATTGCGACCACTCTTTGCCAGATTAGGGCGTCAGGCTATAGATTGATAGGTAGATAGTATACCCTATTTCCACTGACGCCAGATGATTCTTTTAAGGACGTATCTTTGCTAATGCAGACGTACAAATGATCTAAAACAGTAAACTCAGACTTGTGTAATAGTTAGCTGCATTACATTCAGCCTTGTATTGTGCTCTGACGCCTCATGTACTGCCATGTTTCATCTCTCCATCTTGGTGTCTGTGGTCGCTCCTTTCCAACCACCCCACACACACACACACACACACACACACACACACTATAGTATTCTTTTTATTCTACTGACCCTATATTACCATCTGTTTATCTTAAAATACTGCGCTGCAATAAAAGATTAATTTTATATATACAGTACTACAATACCACGCTAGTCACGAAGAAGGGCTATGGAAAGACCGTAGAACTGTACTATCATCTTTCTCTGCCACTGCGCTACGTGAAACAAGCTGAGGAAGGGCAAATAATCTGGACTAAATGAAGGTGAAAGGCTTATAGTGAGGCATGATGCAGCTGCACTCAGTCAACTCACGCCTGTATGATGGTCTGCTCACTGAGGCTACCGATGCTGACCAGGTGACCGCCATAGGAGACACACACCTGTTCACCCTGACCCCATGTGTACGAGGAGTTCATGACCTGTAGAGTCAAACACACACGGCGTTAGTAATAGTTGTGATGTTATTGTCACGATGAATCTCTCCGTCTATCCATTACTGTCTTGGCTGCTCAACCCCAGACATTTGAGGTGAAAGTGATTCGTCGTTCATCTCAAGGGGCATTATGTGATCAATAAACCCTAAATGACCTTCTGATTTAATTCACATCCTTATGGCCTTATGGGCTACTACTACTACTACTACTATTAGTAATACTATTACTACACCATTTAATGATATTTTTTGTCTAAACTGCCAGGCTATTCGTTGGTTATAACATCAAACTCGGAGTCACAGCCTTGACGTTTGTGACTGTGATAAGAAATGATAAGCTTATAATTTTTTGGTCACTCAAGTCAGCTTTATTAACATCAGGAGAGTGTCGTGTACTGAGTTAGTGAGGCTAGAGCGTTGATGTGATGTTACCTTATAGCATCGGTCGTTGATGTGGTGCCAGTCAGGCAGACACTGGCCGCTGCCTGGAGTCATGGTGGTGGCCTCTGGTGTGTGGGTAGTGTAGCCTTGACGGGGGTACTCACCTGGACCCACGTGAAGAACAGGGCTTGAGATTAGTGCCCATCAACAGCACAACGTACATGATGAGGGTCAGGTAAGATACAGGGACGGCTGCCTCAGGTTGGACAACAAGTGGCACGGAGGCAATTACTTCCTGGGCACCCCCTCCAAGATTAAGGAATTTTGTTGTAGAGAGTAAGGCAGAAATAAGTTTTTGCCATGACAATTCTTCCCTATCTTTGACACACAATATCCAAAGTTACATCCAGGTCCCTAACTGTCCTGCTGGGTGGCCAGGGACACGGTGGACACAAACTGCACCATAGGGTAGGAAGTAGGATACACAGGATGTCCCTGAAGAATTTTATCAATCCTTACCCTGTGGTAATAAATCCAACCTGCATCTCGTCATTATTCAATCTTTCCCTCATCATACCTTCTACGACTCTCTCCATCACCTTCCTTATCTCGTCCAATAGTTTTATGTCTCTATAATTTCCTCTTTCCAGGTTAGCACCCATCCCTTTTATATATATATATATATATATATATATATACTGAATATGCAAGCCATTGAAATTTTCAGCAACTATCACATTAAAAAATAATCATACAAAAATGTTCCTCACTATAAAAGGCTGCTGAACTGCTCATTCATATTGTAATCCCTGATGTTCCTTCTATCATGTGCTTTTCCAGGTGTATTATTGCCACTAATATCTTTCAGTCCTCACATGCCTCCTCAACTGTCTAGCTTACTGCAAAATTTTGCTGTAAGCATCCTCAGTTGCTCCAGAGACAGCCCTATTCACTAAGAATGATAGAGATTTCTTGCACGTCAGCCACTTCCACACCCGGGGTACTTACATAAATACTTAAATGAGTCCTGGCAGTGGTTGATGTACCAGAGGCCAGGGTTGGTCTCGTCTCCTGAGGCGGCCACACAGGTACCGTGTTCAGGGGCTGCGGGGCGAGATGGGAACGTGAGACAGGGGCGAACGGCCGAGATATTTATTTATTTTTTTTGTGTCCGACTTTGGGCATAGGCTACACAGCCTGCTCTCAAGGCCCAATAGTCCTCCATACAATACACCTCTACATGTCACCACTTCGGCGCTAACACCCACCGTCCATATTGACTACATGCTAGGGCTGTCTCATACAGGACTGGTGTATTGGTATTAGCAGGGGTATTTTTACATGTCGGCGGGTCTTCTGGTAGATCAGTAAAGTCTGATTTCATGAAATTCAAATCCTTAAACTGTTCCCTGCCCCAGCGGGGATTTGAACCTGGGTCCGGTAGGACTGCAGGCCACCTCTCTACCGATTAAGCCAGGGGCAAACGGGCAAGATGTGAACCTGAGGTAGATGAGAGAGAGAGAGAGAGAGAGGAGACGGAGGGCAGGGGGAAGTGACGAAAAGGAGCAGCGTGAGGGAAGGTCAGGTTGGCGGAGGGGTGCTGAGAAAGAAGAAGAGAGACGTGAAGGAGGAAGAAACGGGAGGAGGGGAATAGGAAAGGAACGAGAGAGAGAGAGAGAATGAACGTAAGCAGGGGTAGGGAAAAGACAGCTAATATGTCCTTTAAGCTGACTAATAATGTCTTGGGGTATGAGGCACAGAATCAAACTTCTTCGTACTCCACTGGTTAAAATGTGCAGTAATAAAAATTCTATCTATCTATCTATTGCCAGACGCCCTAATCCCATACGGGGTGGCCTCAAACAAATCACCTCCACGTCACCCTATCCCACGCCATTTCCATGCCCTGCTCCCAGCTCACACTCCCCTCTCATATACCTCTCCACTCCATCCCTCCATCTCATCCTTGGCCTCCCCCTCCCCCCTCCACCTCACATACACTCTCCTAGTCAGTCTCTCACCATCCATCCTCTCCACATGGCCTAAAAATATTCAGAGTGACATATAAGATGTGGCAGAGCTCTTTCAACCTACACGGCTCATCCTCTGCCCAGTAGGTGAAGTCAACCGGGTCTCCGTTAACCCATTCGAAGCTCCAAACACCCTCGGACGACTCGGAGCTCGAAAGACCAATCCACACTGGACTGCCGAGCTCACCCACCAGAGCCGAGATGAAGGATGCTTCGTACCTGTGGGAGGTTCATCATCATCATCATCATCATCACCATTATTCCCACCTAAACATATGGTCCTATTGAGATGAGAAGACATACGAGTGAGAATAGCTGTTCAGAATATAACCTCACGTGTGTAACAAGCTGTAGGTTATTAGTTCTCTAGTATATTTTCTCATAGACGCACTACACATACACCTGCCAGATAGTAATCCATTGACTTAAAAAAGAATGTGCTAAACCCTTTTCACATGCCCCGCCATAAATATTCATATAACCACCGCGATCCCTTGTCAGTTCCTTAGCATCATCAACTTCACCTTGCTTTCTCACACAAACTTCTATGTATCCATCCGCCTTCTTGGCCGCCATGCCTCCCCCACCTCCAGCCTCACATATACTTTTTCACCCTCTATATTGTGCTAAAGATGAATGCCTTAACACGGTG
This sequence comes from Coenobita brevimanus, assembly GCF_032717465.1. NCBI lineage: Eukaryota > Metazoa > Arthropoda > Malacostraca > Decapoda > Coenobitidae > Coenobita > Coenobita brevimanus. The sequence continues at coordinate 89,431 of NW_027643502.1, forward strand.
GTGTCGATGTAACAAGGAACTTCGCTGCCCCGTAACACAAATTTACCACAACTCCCTATATTTCAAATGGATGATGGACAGCTGCAGAAGAGTAACTTTAGTCTGCATTACACCACGTTCATATCCAGATTATTACAGGGCCATAAAAGCAATGATATCTACATCCATTTCCTCCATATGACTGCTGCATCAAAGTACCCTTTTTCCTATCCTATTACCAGCAGCCTTTCTTAAGTAAGTCACTGTTTCTTAGCCCAACCAATCTACTCACTTCACACACATTCCTCGACAGTCCTATTTCGCCACTCTTACTCTTGGCTTTTCACATCCAAGCCATATTAAACTTTACTGTATACTACTAAAAAAAGTTAAGGGACATTTGGAAATATTGCTAGGAAAACTGACCCATGAAACTTACGAACTTGAATGAGTTTGGAAATTTAATTCAATCTTTTGAGAACACTGCATAAAAAAAATATAAAGTTCAAACATCGTCAAAACATTTGTCTTAAAGTAGGAGGTTAATTGCTGCATTTTACAACGGCACATCTCTTGCAGATGATATTGTGTTGTTAAGTGAAGACGAAGGGGAGCTGCAAGGCTTGGTGGATGAGTTTGGGAGAGTGTGTAAGAAACGGAATCTAAAGGTGAATGTAGGGAAGAGTAAAGTTATGGTCTTTGAGAGAGGTGAAGTCAGTGAATGTACAGCGAGGTTGGATGGTGAGGAATTGGATAATGTGAGTACGTTTAAGTAGTTGGGTAGTGTGATGAGTAAGGATGGAGGTTTGGAGGGTGAAGTGCTTGAAAGGGTACAACAAGGAAGAAAGGTTACTGGTTCCTTGAAAGCAGTGATAAGAAACAGCGAAGTGAGCATGGAAGTGAAAGAGTTACTACATGACAGTACAGTATTGTGATACCAACTCTAACGTACGGAAGTGAAGCTTGGACGTTGTTAGAAGGACACAAGTCAAGTGTGAGAGCAGTGGAAATGAGTTATTTAAGAGAAGCCTGTGAAGTCACAAGGAGAGACAGGCTGACAAATGAGGATATAAAGGAGCGTTGTGGTGTGGATGTGATAGAAAGCGTTAGGAGGAACACACTGAGGTGGTTTGGCCACGTGGAGAGGATGGAGGGTGGGAGACTGACGAGGAGAGTGTATGTGAGTGAGGTGGAGGGGGGGACAGGGAGGGGGAGGCTGAGGATGAGGTGGAAGGATGGCGTGGAGAGGTATATGAAAGAGGGGGGTGTGAGTTGGAAGCAGGGCAGTGAAATGGCGGGGGACAGGGCAACGTGGAAGCGATTTGTTTGTGGTCACCCTGTAAGGGATTAGGGCATCTGGCAATAGACAGATAGACAGACATCTCTTATCAAATGTGTCGATGGCGAGAGTGACCATCAACTGATACAAGCTACACATGAACGCTGCATGAATCGAATGACACTGTGAATAGTTGCTTGATGGATGACAGCCCATTCCTGCTGCAGAGACTGGATTAGCTGCTAGTGTTGTATTGCCCTGCACGTGACGTATGTGGGTTTCTCCACTGCAGGTGTAGGAACGTCTGGAGGTGAGATGTTGTCGAGGAGTGTCTGGTAATGTTTGTGTGGTGACTGTTTTATGTGCCTAGTTGTGTTGTGTGGTGACTGTTTTATGTGCCTAGTTGTGTTGTGTGGTGACTGTTTTATGTGCATAGTTGTGTTGTGTGGTGACTGTTTTATGTGCCTAGTTGTGTTGTGTGGTGACTGTTTTATGTGTTGTGTTGTGTGGTGACTGTTTTATGTGCCTAGTTGTGTTGTGTGGTGACTGTTTTATGTGCCTAGTTGTGTTGTGTGGTGACTGTTTTATGTGCCTAGTTGTGTTGTGTGGTGACCGTTTTATGTGCCTAGTTGTGTTGTGTGGTGACTGTTTTATGTGCCTAGTTGTGTTGTGTGGTGACTGTTTTATGTGCCTAGTTGTGTTGTGTGGTGACTGTTTTATGTGCCTAGTTGTGTTGTGTGGTGACTGTTTTATGTGCCTAGTTGTGTTGTGTGGTGACCGTTTTATGTGCCTAGTTGTGTTGTGTGGTGACTGTTTTATGTGCCTAGTTGTGTTGTGTGGTGACTGTTTTGTGACTAGTTGTGTTGTGGGTTGGCACAGGCTGTCGCACAGAACTCTGACATGGTGGACTTTAGTAAATAGGGAGAAGTTTCATGTAATGCATAGAGAGAGAGAGAGAGAGAGAGTGTAGCCAGTGATGATGTGAAGGACTGTTCTTTATGGCTTGTAAGGTGTTGTTGTGGGTGTTAGACTGGCTCAGGAATCATGTCAGGGAGACCTATAATATCACTGATCCTGAATGACACAGTGTAAAGCCCAAAGCGAGAAGGAGTACTCAGAAAATGTATCACCAGCGACGTTTCAAAGGTCAAAAGATGAACTTCTGATGCTGCCCAGTAATTCTGACCTCTGAGTGATAGTTCTCAAAATACAATCGTTTCGACCTGGCATGACCCCCTACCTTTCCTTCAAGTTTGACCCAGACTGGATCAGAATTCCGTACGCTGATCTTGGCCCGTGATCTTGCCTCCTTACCTGCTGTTCTCAAAATTGAATCACTTACTCTTGTTTGACCGTCAATCCTTCCACCAACATGTGGTTGAAATTGGATCAAAATTGTATTATACTGCAAACACATGCACACACACACACTGGCAAACTGAAACAAAAGGAAGGAATCACCAAGCTGAAAGTAGAAGGAAAGGTCTTTAAAGATGCGGCAATGCAAGCAGAAATAATGAACAAACGTTTCCTGTCAGTTTTCACTAAAGAAAAGGAGCTTGTGGAAGGGGAGGGAGTGATTAGAAATGTTCCGGTGATGAAAGATATAAAAGTGGAGGTACAGGAAGTGTATAAATTACTGGAAACTCAAGATGTAAGGAAAGCCCCAAGACCTGATGGAATTTCTAATTGGGTACTGAAGGAATGCAGAGAACAACTGGCGGATAAAATTCACAACTTAATTGTATGCTCACTGGAAGAGGGGAAAGTGCCAAAAGAATGGAAGAGGGCAAATGTGGTACCAATTTACAAGGGAGGAAACAGGGAAGAACCCCTGAATTATAGACCAGTGTCTCTAACCAGCATGGTCGCAAAATTGTGTGAGAGAATCCTGAAAGACAGATGGATAAAATATCTGGAAGAGATGAATATTTTGGCTGAATGTCAGTTTGGATTCAGAAGTGGAAGGTCATGTGTTTCTAACTTGTTGAGCTTTTACTCAAGAGCAATTGATGTGGTACAGGAGAGAGATGGTTGGGTGGATTGTGTGTACTTAGACTTAGAGAAGGCCTTTGACAAGGTACCTCATAAGAGACTAATGTGGAAACTAGAGGACTAAAGGGGAAACTTCTGGAATGCATGAGAGACTTTTTGAGAGACAGACAAATGAGGACAGTAATAAAGGAAAAGATGTCTGGATGGAGGGAAGTAACAAGTGGAGTCCCTCAAGGCTCAGTGTTGGCGCCAGTAATGTTCCTGATTTACATAAATGATATGGTAGATGGAGTGAACAGTTATGCAAGTCTGTTTGCAGATGATGTAAAGATCTTGAGGAAGATAGAGGTTGAGGAGGATTGTAAAATACTGCAGGAGGATTTGGATAGGGTACACAATTGGAGCCGGACGTGGGAAATGAAATTTACTGTAAAGAAATGTAAAATATTGGAAATGGGTAAAAGTTTTTTTTTTTTTTTTTTTTTTTATGCGAGGAAGAAGGAACCAAAGGCCATGAGCCCGCAGTAACAGTTCCCTCCAAGAGAAAAACAAAATACAATAGAGAGCCAAATTCAAGATCCGATCATTTTGAGATGCCTGGACACACTGCGTTTGAAAGACTGGAGATCATAGGCAGGAGGAAATACAGACAGAGGGAGACAGTTCCAGAGCTGACCTGTTGCATGAATGAAAGACTGGGAGTAACGGTTAACTCTTGCATTAGAGAGTTGGACAGAAAAGGGATGAGAGTTTGCTGCCAGACGGGTGCTACGCGCCCGTCGTAGAGGTGGAGGAATGCAAGCAGACAGTTCAGAGGAGCAGTGACCATTAAAGTAGCGATAGAAAAGAGATAAAGATGCAACAGTGCGGCGAAGAGACAGAGGTTGAAGGGAGTCAGTAAGAGGAGGAGAGTTAATGAGACGAAAAGCCTTTGACTCCACCCTATTGAGAAGAGCTGTATGTGGGGAGCCTCCCCACACATGAGAGTTGTACTCCACACAGGGGCGGATGAAACCCCTGTATAGAATCAACAATTGTGCAGGGGTGAAGAAAGAGCGGAGTCGGCTTAGCACACCCAATCTCTTGGATGCAGATTTTACAAGAGATGTAATATGATCTTTCCAAGATAAGTCCCGAGTAAATGAAACCCCAAGCATGTTCAAGGATGATGCAGGATTAATCTGAATATTATTAAACATTAGTGGGTATACCTGTGGAAGATTTTGTCGGGTTGATAGGTGTAAGAACTGAGTCTTAGAAGCATTAAAGACAACCATATTATTTTTACCCCAGTCAGAGATATGAGCCAAGTCAGACATTAGGTGTGCCATAGCCTCATCCCTTGTTTCTTGAAGTAACTGTTGAGATGGGCGTTGCGGGAACCGAATGGAAAGGTGAAGGGTGGAGTCATCAGCGTATGAGTGGATAGGGTTAGATGTACAGCTTAGAAGATCATTGATGAATAAAAGGAAGAGAGTTGGTGATAGGACAGAGCCCTGAGGAACACCACTGTTGATAGATCTAGGAGAAGAACGATGGCCGTCTACGACAGCAGCTATAGAACGACCAGAAAGGAAGCTAGCGATGAAGGTACAGATAGAAGGATAGAAACCGTAGGAGGGCAGTTTGGAAATTAAAGATTTATGCCAGACTCGATCGATGGCCTTTGAGATGTCAAGTGCAATGGCAAAGCTTTCGCCAAAGTCCCGAAAGGAGGATGACCAGGAATCAGAAAGGTAGGTGAGAAGATCGCCAGTGGAGCGTCCCTGACGGAACCCATACTGACGATCGGAAAGAAGGTTGTGATAGGAAAGATGCCTTAAAATTTTTTTATTAAGAATTGACTCGAAAACTTTTGAAATACAGGACGTTAAAGCAATTGGACGATAGTTGGAGGGTTGGGAGTGGTCACCCTTCTTTGGGACTGGCTGAATGAGAGCAAACTTCCAGCAAGAAGGAAAGGTACAAGTTGACAGACAAAGGCAAAATAGTTTGCCTAGGCAGGGTGTAAGCACAGAAGCACAGTTTTTGAGAACAACAGGAGGGACCCCATCAGGCCCATATGCCTTGTTAGTACTGAGGCCAGTAATGGCAGAAAATACATCAACTGAAGAAATTTTAATGTCAGCCATGAGGAAGTCAGAGGGGGGAAGTGATGGAGGAACAGCACCGGAATCGTCTAAGGTGGAATTGGAGGAGAAAGTCTGTGCGAAGAGATCTGCTTTATCAGTAGAAGAAATAGCTACAGAACCATCAGAGTAGAAAAGAGGAGGGAAGGATGATGAGGTAAAGTTGTTAGAAAGATTTTTGGCAAGGTGCCAGAAGGAGCGGGAAGAATTCGAGTTGGAGAGTTGAGAGCATTTAGTATGGATGAAATTATTTTTAGTAGAGCGAAGAACAGACTTAGCACGATTCCGGGCAGAAACGTAAAGATTATGTGATTCAGGGGTGGGTTGGCTCCAGTACCTTTTGTAGGCCTTCTCCTTGTTGCGGACAGCATTAGAACAAGCGTGATTAAACCAAGGCTTTCTTGCGTTAGTCAAAGGATATGAGAAAGGAATGTATGCTTCCATGCCCGAGAGAATAACCTCTGTAATGCGCAAGGCACACTCAGATGGCTCACGGCCATGGAAGCAATAATCATTCCAGGGAAAATCAAAGAAGTACTGCCTGAGGGCCTCCCAGTCCGCAGCTCCAAAATGCCAGAGACGACGTTTCCCTGGAGGGTCCGCAGGCCGTACTGGAGCGATAGGACAGGTTAAGGTAATAAGGTTGTGATCGGAGGAGCCCAACGGAGAGAAAAGATTAACAGAGTAAGCAGAAGGATTAGTTGTGAGGAAGAGGTCAAGTATGTTGGAGCTCTCTCCAAGGCGGTCAGGGATACGGGTAGGGTGCTGTACAAGCTGCTCTAGGTCATTAAGGATAGAAAAGATGTAGGCTTGTTCACCAGGTGGATCCGTGAAAGGAGAGGAGAGCCAAAGGTGGTGGTGAACATTGAAATCTCCAAGAATGGAGATTTCAGAGAAAGGAGAAATGGACAGAATGTGTTCCATCATAGAAGTAAGATAGTCAAAGAATTTTTGATAGTCAGTAGAATTAGGGGATAAGTAAACAGCACAGATATATTTAGTCAGAGAATGACAGGAAAGCCGAAGCCAGAGAGTGGAGAATTCAGAAGAATCAAGTTCAGGAACGCGAGAGCAAGATAAGTCGTTGCGTATGTATACACAACAGCCACCTTTGGCTTTGAAATGAGTATAGAGAAAGTAGGAGGATACAGAAAAGGGTTTGCTGTCAGTTGCCTCAGACAGCTGAGTCTCCGTTAGAAAAAGAAGGTGAGGTTTAGAGGAGGAGAGGTGGTGCTCAACAGAGCGAAAGTTAGATGAAAGGCCGCGAATGTTGCAGAAATGAAGAAGAAGAGAGTCAGACAGTGGTTCCAGGCACCTCGAGTCGTCACCGGGAGAGGGGCAGATGGCGGGGGCATTTATGGTCCCCCCCCCCGGGGACTCCGAGGCTGGGTGAATTGACGCCATTTTGGTAAATTTTGAATAGGAAGTGTAGTGTGTACTGTGCATGTAGTTTGGTGAAGATAGATAGAGAAATTTGTACTGGAGAGCATGATGGCCTACTCTCTGTGTAACTGAGACACTGAAAAAGTTCAGCAAAGGGGGATGGTCAGGAACTAGTCCTGAGGGCTGATGAAACGGGAGCTCCAGCACTCCCTGTCATCAGCTTTCCATCCACCTCGGGAGTACTGCCCTGCTCGACTGGTGCTACAGTCTACTAGGAGACCATCACTGAATTATTTTTTGGGTAATGAATTAATCACAAAAAGGAGAGAAGAGAAAGATTTGGGAGTGCTGGTCCAAGATAGTTTGTCACCAGAAAAGCACATTAACAAGATAGTTGGAGAGACTTATAAACTCTTGACTAACATAAGAGTAGCATTTCATTATATGGATGAGGAAATGATGAAAAAATTGATAGTGGCCATGATCCGCCCCAGGTTAGAATATGCAGCGGTAGTGTGGTCCCCACACCAAAAAAGAAAGATATAAACAAGATTGAGAGAATACAAAGAACAGCAACCAAGATGGTCCCCAATCTGACAGATCTGTCATACAGAGAGAGGCTGGAAAAACTGGATTTGCCTTCGTTAGAGGAAAGGAGAAAGAGGGGAGACATGATTGCGGTGTTCAGGACCATGGTGGGAGTAGATAAAATTGACAAAGAAGATCTGTTTGTATGGGATAAGAGAGCAACAAGAGGACATGGAATGAAATTGAAAAAGTCAAGCTGCTTGAAGGATATCAAGAAATATAGCTTTCCTTACAGAAGTATAGACTTATGGAATAGCCTGGACAAAGAGATCGTCCAGTCTAAAAACTTAAACGAGTTTAAAGCTAAATTCGACTTATTGAGAAACAGCGACGGAAACCCACGAGCATAGTACATTCCGTGTATATCACAATTAGGTATATTAGGTAAATACTTAAATATTTGGAACGACTTAGACAAAGAGATGGTGCATGAGAAAAACATTCATGTGTGTAAAGGTAGACTTGATAAATGTGGATATGGAGACAGGACAACACGAGCATTGCTCAATTCCTGTATACTACAAATAGGTAAATACAAATAGGTAAATACACACACACACACACACACACACACACAGATAGATAGACAGAGAGATACGCCAAAACAGGAAGGGGAAACGAAATGTATATGAAAACTGGGTAAACTTTGATGTGGAACGAGGGTAATGATGAAGTTTAAATATGACAAGTAAACATAATTTGATGAAAGAACTGGAAGCGATGAAACTGTCGGACCGATTGAAAAAGCAAACATCGCTAAATTTGCAGTAAAAAAAAAAAAAAAAAAAAAAGGGCGATACCAAAAAGACTTTAAAATGATCCAAAAAGAGAATAGCTACAAGACAGACTGTTTTACTGATCTCTTGTCCTTTGTGTATTGAACGGATGGCTCAGTCTGCTGGTGTGGGGAGTGGAGATATAAAGGCTACTTCGAGAGGTATAAAATAAATGGATATAAAAAAAAAAAACGACGAATTAGGCGTGAAAAAGACTAAGACACTGAAAATAATGGATGGTATCTTTCACATACATTCTTCTACACTAACGCCTTCACCTTCCTCTCTCTCTCTGCCACATCTATCCATCTATCTATCTATCTGTCTATCTACCTGCCTATCTATTTATCTACATACCCTAAGGAGGTGTAGGTGTCCTGTTGAAGGGGTGATGGAGAAATAAGGATGCGGCTCAGACACCCCATCACCCTCTAGTGTATACGTGAGTTTACCTTCATCGCTGGCATCTCCATCCCTCGCCGACACCTGGACATAGAGAGATAAGACACCTGTATTCTCATTAAGCTCCCTAACACCTTTTCCTAAGCGATTTATCTTCCCTATTACATCTTACTGTCCATCGCTGGCTGATACCTGGAGATAAGGGAGATATATAAGAGATAAGAGACCCGTATTCTCATTAAGGAAGCTCCCTAACGCCTATTCTTCACATGGGGTAATGTGACGTGGGTAGAGGCAGACTTGCTGATGAGAGCAGAGGCTGATTTACTGTGCCTTGTGCTCTTGTGTTTCTCTAATGCACAGCTGCAGTGCCAAGGTGAAGCTGTGCAGAAATGACATGCCTCACAGGTTTTCAGTAATGTTTCTCCACTTCTACTCAACACTGGGATGTGGGAATAACAGCTGGTGGTGGCTAAGTTTTCCGTGCTGCCTGACCCAGCGGAGGTCACGGCAATGAATGTCTTGCGCCTCTTAAGTGAACTGTGAAATGCTTTGTCACACTGGTATTTATGTTGATTATCCTCAGTTCCATGTGCTAATGATGATTCCCTAAGTCCTTGAATTACATTACACCTATTCACACATGTATTATCCAAATCCCTATCCACACTTAAATTACTTCTGTCCAGTTTAGTCTGCAACATGTCTGCCACTGAGACAATAATTGTATTTTTCTTTGACTTGTCTATCACCTTGGAATTATTATTTTTCATATCTCTCAATGTAGTTTTTGAGTATGATGAAATTTGATCACTAATGGGTGTGTGAGAGAAAGAGGAGCTAAGCTGCATAGCCCCACTTTCCATACCACTGGCTAGCACTTCACTTATATTAGTTGTCTCCTTTGCCTGAGGACTCCCAAGGCAATTAAGCAGATTAGACACTTCTTGAAACCCTCCCAGAAGTCGGAACTCGCCGCCAAATTTGCCACCTGAAATAAATGATCATGTTTATAAGAGTAATGGTAACTGCATTATCATCACCATCTTCATCATTTCAGAAAAAAAAGATTCAGAAAACTTAGAAAATGAAAGTATGAAAGTGGATTCATAATCACTATCATCATCATCATCATCATCATCATCCCTATTATCATCATCCTGAACTATATTCAGAAATATGAAAAGACAAAGAATGAATAAGAAAGAAATATCATCATCATCATCAAACCTAATCCAGGCGATGTGATAGGACTTCTGATGCCAATAGTAGAAAGAAAAAGAAAATAAAACTTTCAAAATAAACTATATAAAGCACGAGGAGCAAGTCCATTAAAATGGTGGAGGTTGGTACAATGCAGCAACTTACCAGAGCAACATGATGCCAGTGAGCCTGGTGAGCTGCCGTCACCCTCATAGGCATAGTACAGTAAGAACCTCTTCATCCTTACATGTCTCTTTAAAAATTAATAACATATTTTCTGGCTAGAATAAAATACAGTTGACATTATCCAGCAGCAGGATAATGGAGACTTTTTCTAACCCTTCCACCCCAAGGCATCTCTCCTTAGCTGAATAAATCACTAGGTATTTGTCAGAATAAAATATAAAGCATCTCCTCTGGTTGAATGGGTCTACAGTAAATAATGGTAAAACATCGCTCTCATCTTAAATGTCAGGACCAACTTGCCTAACCCCCGGCTCCTACACTCCTCATGGGGCAATGTAGGATTGCATGATGGATGGATGGATGGAAAACTAATTTGTCAATCAAAAATCCACTATAACCTATAAATCTTAATTCCCCTGGTTCCCCAATTTTCATCACCAATTACATGGAAAATGTTGCAACAGTCTGGAACACATCCGTGACTTAATAATGAAGACTGTCTGCATGGCCCTTCTATTGATCAGTGGGTAGATGAGCATTCTGATGGTATAGTCATAAAGACAGAATGATTATGAACTAGGAGGAGAGGAGGGTATTGCATATATGTGTGAGTCTGAGGACAAGGGGAGGCAAGGAAGGCCAAAAAGATGTCTGGATATGGTAAATGAGAGCATGAGAGGGAGAAATAAAAGAAATTTCATGAAACAAATGACTTGGTGAGGAAAAGAAATGTATAAAGATGAACATAATACAGATTTCACTCATTTTTTTAACTTGACATGAATTGAACTGGCTTTATCCTACAGGCACTTGTGAGTTACAGAAAAAGAAAACAGACCTTTTTTTTCCTTTTACTTTCTCTGAATGGATTATTTTTTAAAACACAAAGGCTCTCTTAATTCCATTTTCTTTAACAGGATTATTTTTTGAAAGGATTCAGTCTTTGGGTTCTACTTCTGCATAAATCAAATGGTTGGTGTAGTTCTTAGGATTTCATTTCATTTGATAAGTTATGGATGAAACCATTTTTAGTAAAGCTTGAACCTTTTGTTTATATTTTCTGCACAAATAACTGGGTTCTTATGCTGTGGCTCCTTAACTTGCCTATAAGCAAGGTGCAGCAGGCTAAAACAACATAAGCTATCTATCTATCTATCTATAGCCCGACGCCCTAATCCCGCAAAGGGTGGCCACAGACAAAACGCCTCCAAGTCACTCTGTCACCCACCATTTGACTCCCCTCCCCCCAACTCACCCCCACCCTCCCTCATATACCTCTCAACTCCATCCCTCCACCTCATCCTCGGTCTACCCCTCCCTCTCCCTCCCTCCACCTCACCTACATACACCCTCTTAGTCAGTCTTTCATTCTCCATTCTCTCCACATGTCCAAACCACCTCAGTGTCAAAAGATTTCTTATGTTGTGTAGTAAACAGGGCTATCACATATCTGACTCCTTATGGAACAATATTTTTAGAGTTTTAATCACTGCTTTCTTATTTTTGCATAAATTAAAAGGACCTAGTAAAAAAGCTCCTCAACTGCTCAATAAGCAAGGACTGAGGCAACAACACAGTCCATTCCAATATCAGAATTTTACTCATATTTCTCACTCAAACTACATCACCCATATGGGTAACTGTCATTCTAATCTGGAATGGACTATATAGTGTACTGTAGTTCCAGGTGATAAAGTTAAGAGTGTGGGAATATGGGCAAGTGTGAGGGGGTATGTAATGATCAAGTGTAGTTCTAGTAAGGAAGGGACTATGACTGAAGGCCAGTTGATCTCACCTGAGCTGGAGGAAGGTGGTATGTGGAGGTGGAACAGAGGTGAGTGCCATCTTGACGTAACTGCTGTGTGCAAAAAAGACAGGCTGAGTGCAGTGCATGCAGGTTTCACCCGTCCAGCCTGACTCACACTCACATGACCCCTTCCCACCCACACCAACACACCTGTTGAAAAGACAAATTTAGAAGGGAGCAATGAAACTATACTTTACACTAATGCCAGTATCAAATCTTATATAATCACAAGGTGGGACAGTGAGCTGTCTTCAGCTGTGTATACGAAAGAACTCCTGTCATATGTTCCCTATTTTTGCATTCCTCTTTGCTGTCAAGTCACAGTAATTTTAAAAAATATATATATTAATCTTCCATGCTATCTCTAAAATTTATATGCTTGTATCCTTCAATTTATATTACCAAATGTATGGAAAAAGCTGGGATATATTGGAATAAATAATAAACAACAAGGACTAAACTGTAACGTACTCCCCTATCCCAGGGAAAAGAATACTACCTACTGATTACTTGCACGTCATAGACACATAGTACCTTGTGCTGTCTGGCACAATGGACATACACACATTTACCTACTACTGTACAGTACATGCATAGCCAACATAAATTATTATCATACACTCTGAAAGGCAATACAGTATTCCAGGCTTGCCAATTTCAACCTTGTTAACCTTATGGCTGCACTCCTAGTTACAAAGTCTTCCAAAGTAAATCTCCTCAAGTTCCCTAATCCAAAGGCTCATTCTGAAATCACATAATTTTCAAAGTATGTCTGTAGACTTTCTTATCCATATATATGCCAAAGAGGTTAATGGTTAATTCATGGATGGTATACATATTCAATTAATTTATGAATAACTTACCTAGCATTGTTTTGACAAGGGTGTCCAGCAAGTGTGCAGGCGTCCTGGCCAGGGCAACCTGGGGAACTGTCCTCACCCAACACACCTTCACCAAGGTCTCTCAGCTGAAACACACAGTACACTGCCATTCATTGCTGATAATAAACATTCATCTCACACTCACATCCACATCATCACCATCATTTTTACTGCTAAATACTGTGATGGGGTGGAGTACGATCCAGAATAAATGATGTACAAATACTGAATTAGCCATTAAGTCCATTGTTATCTGTAAAGCTAAATTACCAGACTGCACCAGTTACCTCTCCATTGACTCGTAAGTTCCTAATGCAGCCGAGGAATGCAGCATCTGTGACTCGTGCTGGCCCATGCATGCTGGAGGTGTTCTGGGGGAGGGTGAGCCAGGCCGCCCACCTGCAGAGGCGCTTACACACTCAAGGCGCATTCTTGTGGTGGCAGTGGACCAGCCACTCTGCATTCTCCACCACCCTCACATCGATCTACAACAATTTCTACCTTCTGAAAATGAGAAATAAATACTGTATAAGCAAATAATAACTAAATAAATAAATACAGTAATCTCTTGATTATCCGGACGGCCATTACCCTGACAATCCATTTCCTGGATGTTGTGATCTGGCTGTTAGAAACCATTATTTGTACATTTTTCCATAATATCCAGACAAAATGCTTGCATCCAGATGGAAATTATGGCTGCACGAACATTTTTGCATCTGACTGGGCAGGAATAGCCTGGTGGTGCTATCATTGTTGCTAGGTGGCGACTGTGTAGTAAACAGCTCCTCCCAGACAGTTGTTTTGGCAGTGAACATGTCTAGGGTGTGTGATGATGGCCCTTTCACCAAGGAAAAGGAAGAGGGTAGTGCTGACTCTTTAGAAGCAGGAGATCCTGGGTAAGACTGATGTGGGATGGTCGAATCATGAGTGTTGACGATTTTTTTTTCTAGCTTACTACAGTATACTGTACCATGCTCTTGTTCTATTATTCCATGATTCTATTTCATTTTACCATTATGTTTTGTGTGCACACTGCATTTTTAGGTCTGTTCGACCAGACTGAGTAGTGTTAAACAACAGGAACAAGTGTTGTACGATGTACTGAAGTGACCTAACACTGGCTTCCAAAATTAGGTTATGTACGAAAGGGGGTCAGGGGAGAAGTCCATTATCCCGATGGAACCATTACCCGGACATGCCTTTAGCTCTATTATGTCAGATAATCAAGGGATTACTGTAATATACTGCACATCTGTATTTCAAAATCTTTCATTCATCATCCTAACTCAGTTTCCTGCTACCTCATCTATCTATGATTGTTAAATGTATGGTAAGCCATTACGATATCCTACCTGTGGTCCCCAAATGAGATCCAGCCTGTGCCACTCCCAGTCTGCCAGTGAAGGAAGGTGTGGACCTGCCAGGAATACGGGTCCACTGCCTGAGTCCAGTAACACCTGAGGCCGTCCCCCCACCAACTGCACACTCACAACATCCTCCTGTAGCAAGCACTACTTTAAGGAATGAAGTTCCTGGTGATGATGATATGATGATGATGTAGAGGAGGAGGAGTAGGAGGAAGTTTGTGAATAAAAATTTGAATGATGATATTAAGCAGTGATAAAATATGCAAAAAGTGCTTCAGCAACTTCTCATTGTCAAATATTTCAGAATTCCAAAAAAAGACAGACTCAATACAAATAGCATTTTTAAAAATTTTTACTTTCATAAACAAGTCTAGAACTGAAATAATGTGTGTGGCTGCTTCATTAAAAATAAAAATGAAAGAAATAAATGAACACAAGATATCACTTGAGATTTAAATACAAGAACTGAATGGCCTAAAAAAAAAAAAAAAAAAAAAAAAAAAAGTACCATAACAATTGTATAATACAATATTAATAAGTACAGATCAAAATACACTGAGACAATGCAAATGATGTTAAATGCAAGTTCCTTATGCCTCAGAACAATTCATAATCAATCCCAAATAAAAAATTGAATTTCTGGACTCAGAGATTCATTTACCTCAGTATCACAACAAGTGTGTTAGGTATTTGTAAACTAGGCAAGTGGTAACAAGATCTGCCAGTGTATATTTTGAAAAAGTTTTGCTTTAACACCTATTAAAGTTTTTTTTTTTGAACTCATAATTTGTCTGAACATTCTCTCTTTCGTATCCCCAAAAAAGATGTTCTGTCTAGAAATTATGCTTGGAGAAGGAGACATTTTAAATTCAGATTATTGGATGCAAGAAGTGACCAAGTATTGGTGAAAAGTGTACTGATGATCCTGGATCTTAGTTGTGGGATTTGGAAAGCTGAGAGATTACTGATATTTCTTTAATGCACTGCACAAGCATAGCTATGCCTTGGACCCCCGCATCCTGAATGAGGTAATATGGGATTTGCTGTTATCACTTTCTTAATTACCTGAAGGCATTGGAGATGGATACCTTCATGTGGTGGCACAAACAGACCCAGATGATGGAGCTGCCTGGTTATCCTAAATACCCCTGACTCCTTTTCCATTCTCCAAATCAGGCCATAAATATAACAACAAAAACCTACTTAAATAGGGGTATTTCTGTGTCATTGTGGTCCACCCCATGTGTTGATCCGGCATACAATAACATAACTTCAGCCTAACCTGTGTAGAACAATGGTAGCCTACACTTAGGCCCCTTCAAAGTACAATACTGTGCCTTGAATGATACAATATAAAATTGGTTGTTACTACTGTTTACCCACCTGAATGGGTGTTGTTTCTGCATTAGTGTGGTCTGCCTCCCCTGCTGGTCCAGCATACAGGAACAGACCATCGGCCCGACCAGTGCGGAACTCAACAGAGATGTGTGCATGTGTGCAAGGCTGGATAGGAACTGCCCACGCCCACCCTTTACCTCGAAAGTTCCGACTGAGCTGCTTACAGGCCGACCCGCTGGTTCCCTCTGGGCAGACGCATCTGGAGAATGTGCAAGAAGCTAAAATATTATACTAGAAACAATCTCTATTTATCCTTTCTGCAGAGTAACATCTTTTTATAATACAGTACTTTTTTGCTGCTTCCAGACAACTGCATTCAGTCTGGCTGAGTTCCACTGTAAATAGCATCAATGAAGGGTATATTTAACCCCTCCAGCTCAGAAAGTGTGTCCTAAGGCAAATATAATAATCTGAAAGTAACAAAAATAACACAAATAACATATCACTGGTCTGATGAAGTAACTCATTCAGTACATTTTTGTCAATGAATTTTATCATATTTAATGCAAGATGACTACTGTTTAGTAAAGACAGATCTCTTGTAGTGTTGGAGTTAAAAAAGGATATCTTACCTCTCTGGCTGAAAAGTTTCTTCTACAGTAAATATAACTGTCTGGTGGTAGTAAATAATAATATGAAGAAGTGTCACTGTACTGAATGACTAGAGAGGAGTTAGAACACTTGAACCAGAAGGATGGCATTCCATAGGTATGAACCCCAAGAGGTGACTGTATGCTTTTCCATCAGATAATGTTACAAAGGAAAGTTGTTGCTGTTGAGTAACCCTGGTCTGTCTGGCCAAGTAAACCCTCAACCATAGGCAAGCAACTGGCCCTGCAGGGTCATCCCATGCTACGAATCAATGTTCCATTAAGAACTTCATCACAGCATGGTGTAGGGATGAGAGTGGAGGTTTGGTTCCTGGATGGACACTGCATTTGCATCCCACCCACCCCAGTTATAGGAGGCATCATAGTAAGCCCCACTATTTGGTTATATGGCTGTATGGTTACCACCCAGCACTGTAAATGGTTTCCTGGGTTACAGGAAACCATTAGACTAGTCATTCAGTGTACAGTTACCTGAAGTGAAAGAAAAATTAAGAGGTAACAGGATGGATGGGAAGAAATATGTATAGAGGAGAGCAGACACAGAAAAGTAATGATAAAGTTGAAGGGAGAAATAGGCAGCACATCAAATGAGTGGATTATGGGTGACTCCACCTTCCACACACAATAGAAAGTAGGCTGGTAATCTACCTTTAAATTTACTGGATTATGATCGTGATTAAGGTGATTAACATTCAAGGATTATCAAAGGTAAAGGCTAAAGAGGCAGAAGCATTAGCAGATGGCAGAACTATACTCTGTTTAACTGAAACACAAAAGAAAATTAGAGATGTAAGCTTCAGTAACAGAATAAATATCATAGAAGAAATGAGAGAGACGAATGATAGGAAGGGCGGAGGGATAATGATGCTGCACCAAGATATGAAAGAAATATCCTTCAACAAAGTAAATACAAAAAATAGAGACATTTTATATGTAAAGGAATTATTAGAGGATGGGAATTAAAGATAATAGTAGTATATTTTAGTGTTAGCGATAAGCAGAGAAATCACTCCATGAGAATAGAAATAGAAAATATATTAGAAAATAGCCTAGGAGAGCCACTGTTGATAGTAGGGGACTTCAGTGGTCATGTTGGATTGAAAGGAAAACAAAGGATGGATGATAATGGTAGAATGATCATAGATTGGATGGGGCAATATAAATTAATAATGCTTAATGATGACATATATTGTCAAGGAGAATACACATGGACAAGGGACAACCAAAAAAGTGTGATAGATTACGCACTTGTCTCAGATAAATTTTATGATAAATATGTAAGTATGAAGATAGATGAAGAGCAGGAGCAAATAGATATATCAGACCATAATCTAATGGAAATTCAACTTAGGGTTAGACAAGCAGGGAAAACCTATGATAGGAAAGACTGGGTATGCAGAGACTACTACAAATCAGATAAAGAATCTTTGAAGAAATATAGAGATGAATTAGAGAGGTATATGAGAGAGGGGGGTGTGAGTTGGGAGCAGGGCAGTGAAATGGCGGGGGACAGGGCAACTTGGAGGCGATTTGTTTGTGGCCACCCCAAACGGGATTGAGGCGTCTGGCAATAGATAGATAGATAGATAGAATTAGAGGAAAATATTGTAAGTGAGAAGGTGAAAAATATAAAGGATTTGGAAGAGAGGATGGTTAATATCGCAAAGAGTGTTCTCAAAGGTAAATATAAGAGGAAGAATATAGGGAAACAAGAAAGGGAAGAAGAACCAGTGTAGTTCACAGAAGAAATTAGAAAAGAGATTAAGGAAAGACGAAGATTAAATAGGAATTGTAGGAATGCAGTTGATAGAGAAGAGCAGGAGAAATGGAGAAACCTGTACATGGAACAAAAGAAAAAAGTACAGTTAAAAATTGTACAAGAGATGAGCATACATGAAGAAAAGGTAGCCAAGGAAATAAAAGAAGATAAAAGCAATGGTAAGAACACATGGAAATATATACAGATGTTGAAAGGAGAGAAGGAAAAGAACAGAACCTGTCTATTGGACAATGTATATGATGAAGATAACAAGAAATTAGACAGAGAAAGGGTAAAAGAAGAAGTTGAGACATACTGGAGGGCTGTATATGGAAAATACCTAAATAACATTAGAGAGGAGTGGAATGGAGAAAAAAGGCAGGAATATATTAGAGACAGGGATGCTATTAAATTGAGGATAGAGAGAGGGAAACAGTGCCAGGTAGTTAGAAGGGAAGGTGAGGAAAATGGAGGCATGGAGTATATAGGCCTATGTAGAGAAGAAATTAGGGAGCACTTAGACATGGCATTAGAAATTAAAAGTGATGTGTCCTATATGGAAGAGGAGATAATAAATGAGGAAAATGTGAAAAACTGTCTAAGAAAAATGAAGACAAAGAAAGCTGCAGGCCCAGATGGAAGAAAACCAGAATTTTACAAAGTTTTCCTAGAAAGTAATGTATTATTACGCACATTAATCGACACAATGAAACAAACACTGGAAACAACGGACATACCAGAAGGTTGGAAGGAATCAAATACAGTCATGATACCTAAAGCTAAGAAGCCTAAAGTTCATGAGTTCAGGCCTATAGCACTAACAAAAACAGGTTACAAACTAATGATGGCAGTACTGAGAATGAGCATAGAAGAACACGTAAAGAGAAATGGATGGGGAAAAGATACTCAAGTAGGTTTTACAACAGGAGGTAGAGTAGAAAACAACATTCTTGTTCTGAGGTACTGTATAGAACAGACATATAGGAATAGAAAAATTTTAATAGTTATATCAGTTGATTTTGCCAAAGCTTTTGATAGTGTTAAAAGAGACTTGATGGTAAAGTTACTAAAGGATTACAAGATAAGTGAAAAAGCAATAGATATTATTACAAAACTATATAAGGGGGACAAAACCAAGGTGAAGTTGGATGAGGGAGAAGACCTTACGATACCAGTAAGTAGTGGTATAAGGCAAGGTTGTACAGGTTCAACCACTTTATTCAAGTTAATAACCTTCAAAATAATTCAGAGACTAGAAGAACTAGATAGGGGCTTTAAAGATGAGGCTTTTAAACTAACATCTCTGTTCTTTGCTGATGATGGGATGCTGTTGGCAAGCAATGTAGAAGATGCAGAAAGAGTAGTGGAACAGGTGATGACAACAGGCAGGGAATGCAGACTAGAAATAAATAAACAAAAAAGTAATATCATAATATTCAACATGAAAGATAAACCAACAGAGATAGCTGGTATAAAGGTTAGTGATAGGCTGAAATACTTAGGAATTACAATTAATGATAGTAGACACTTCTTCAAAGCGCAGAAAGAGTCAATGATAGAGAAGGCAGTAAGAATGGCAAACATGACATACTCAACAGTTGCAAGGAGCTGTTCGAGACTGTTAATCGGAAAAACATACTGGAAGAGCGTAGCCCTCCCAGCAATACTGTATGGCTCCAGTGTAGTAGATTTCACAAAGCAGGAGATAGATAGACTTCAGAGGATAGAGAACAGTGTGTGTAGGAAGATATTAGGAGCCTCAAGCTATACACAACAAGCAGCCTTAAGGGGAGAAATAGGAATATCAAGTATGAGAGCAAGAATTATGGAAAGTCAGCTGAAGTATCTACAGTATATCTTGAGAGGGGAGGGGAATGACCTGATTGAAAGAGTTGTGGGAGAGATGAGTGTGCAAGTTAAAAAGAATGGATGGATAAAAGGACTAATAGAGGGAGGAAGAATGTTGGATATAACAGGAAGCAATGTGTCAAACGATGAGATAAAGAAGAAAGTGCAAGCATGGGATACAAAAGTTTGGAAGCAAGAGATGCAAGAAAAAGTGAGCCTGAGAATGTATAGTAAATGGAGAGAAGAGATGGGTGGACAAGAGAAAGTATATGACAACAGGGGAGCATCAGTCATTCTCTTCAGGTGTAGGAGTAATAACATGAACCTGAGAGACAGAAGAAGATTCCAAAATGAATCAACAGAATGCTTTATGTGTGGATACAACACCGAGGATCTGAACCACTACATCCTACACTGCCCTGCCTACAACGAGGAAAGAGAAAAACATCCTGCATTACAGCGTCCGTACCAGCAAGATGAAGAGAATATTATTGGAACACTATTATTCGATAACAGCAACACAGAAGAAAATAAATCAATGTTATACAGATTTTGGAAAATAAGGGAAAAGAAAATAAAGGACTCAATGCCATAAGAAAAAGACCCAGACCACAAAAAGACCACAATAAGACTGCATCAGGAAGTGCCGATACCAAGGCAAGACTTCCGCCATTCAACTGAACTGAACTGAACTGAGGCACAGCGCTATTGTTTTTGGAAATTAAAGATGGAAGGAGAGGAGATAACAGGTAGAGGGGCAACGAAGAAGAACTGCAAGAAATGTGGATTTATTGGGAAAGTGAATTACAAGGAACTTTGCAGAAGGAGTGAAGAAGAGGAAGAAAAAAGGAGGGAAGTATGTCACATGCAAGAAGAGGGTATAAAGGTATGATATTTATTTGTAATGCCTGCAAACCCAGGGTAAAAATTAACATGGACCAACGTGAAGAAATGAGGGAAGAGACCCAAGCTATGAAGGAAGAGCTACAGAAAGTGAGAGAGGAGCAGGAAGAGATGGGAAGGAGAATGATATATGAAGAAGGATTGGAATGAAAGAGAGGGAAAGGATGAACGTACAGTGGGGATGAAAGAGAAGTTGGATGAGGTGTGGAAGAAGCACATAGAGCTGCAGGAAAAGATGAATGCCATTTATGGAAGATGGGAGGAAAAGGAGAAAGAAATGAAAGAATTGGTAACTAATATTACTGAGAAGGTGCTTAAGAGTGTAATGGAAAATTTAGAAGAGAGAGAGAGGATAAGGAAAAGAGAAGGAAGAATTTAGTTGTGTTCAATGTGCTAGGAAGTGATAATAGGGAGGCCAGAGAGAGAGAAAAAGAGGGTACAGAGGTATGTGCTAGAATATTTAAAGAAGTATTTATCCTTCTTTTTCTGTGCCTGCCCTCCTCTCTTCCTATTTCTCCCATCTTTCCTGTCACTTCTTACTGCTTTTCTTTCCTTTACAGGTAGCTTTACATTGAGTGACAAGCCTAATGGTTTCCTGTATGCCAAGAAACCATTTACAACGCTGGGTGGTAACCATATAACCAAACCATACGTGCTCCCTACGTGTCAATAAGTGGGTTGGCGGAGGGTTAGTGCCCCTCCCCTTAAAACAACTAACTCAACAGTCTAATGGCCACCCCTTACGGGATTATGGCGTCTGGCAATAGATAGATAGATAGATAGATTATGATAACCTTGTCTCAGGCTCCTACACGACTAATGAAGTAAAACAGTACTGACACTTGCTGTTTTTAACATCCTTGGACTGAAAGGGAAAACAAAAAAATCTTGCAAATTGTACCTGGGACATCTATTATGCAATATACAGTGTCCTCCATTAAGACAGGGGTTGGGTCTGCAAGAAACAGGGTGTGTGATGGCTGCCACACTGGGCTGTGCCTCAGCTGGTGGTGAGGCCTGAGGGTGGGGTGACAGTTGCATATGTGAGGTGAGGCAAGCGCATGTGCTTCTTGATGTCACGAGCACAGGAGTAACCAGAGCCGTCCTATTTGCATCCACCACCCACACACGTCCCTCACCTGAGTCTTGCTTTAGTGCTGGTTTGACGCAGGTGTTTACTCCCACCTCGGCAATGTCCACTCCAGAGTCAACTGAGATCTATAGGTGGTGTTAACTCCTTCAGTGCAATTACTGTATGTGTCTTTTTCATTTTAAAGCATTTTCATTATGTGAGCTTTCTTGTTTTATTATTTATTTATCTATTTTTTACTTAATTACTTATTTATTTATCTGTGTGCACAGTAAACCATATACAGTATAGTTAATAATAATATGGGTAATGATGATTACGTCAATGATGATGATGGCACAGGTGATGACAACAGTGATGCTAATGCCGAGGCTGATGATAAAATGACAACAATGATGATGATAATGACATGCTTTGTCTTTACCTTTTTACGGTGGAGAAGGAGCAACTGGTCAAGTGAACGGCGCGAGTGTGTAGCCAGCCAAATTCTCCACCCCTTCCTGCCACGTCCCAGAAAGACTGCCACTGCCTCCAAGGACACCACCCTCACTCCCACACCTGCCACATGGTTGATGGCTGCCTCAACATCTTGCAGAGGTGTATGCCCACTCTCCTGCCCTCAATGAAAATTAGATGTATTATGAAGAGGTATTGTCCCTTCTGAGTACATAAGCCTTTTTCTAATTCGAATAAAACTGCCTTTGTTAGGTTCAGTCACTGCTAATACTGTAGTTTGAAGATCTGAATATACAGTAGGAAAGACAGTTCTTTGTGTACATTAAAACTTAATGAAATTTCATGAACAGATCCCAGCTAATTCCATCACATCAGTACTGCATGGGATACCTCTAGCATATATCAAAACAGCCTTGTGTTACCAAACTGTGATATGTAAAGGTATGTCATGCTGTTTGCTGGGCTATGGGAAGGCCACTGGGTCTTAATGAATGGGCTGTTATGTATATGTACACAGAAATGAAAAAAAAGAGTAAAAAAAATCACATCATAGGCATGGTAAAAGTTAACTGCAAAGACTGCATAGCAAGACAATGTGAGGTACCAGGGGCTCTTAGGAGCTCCCCAACACCTCTTCCTTAGCCATTTACTTTGCATATTGAAGCTTAACCCACTGTGGGACAGGATGACACTTAAATATTTAATTCTAGTCACTGCCAACAATCTTTCAAGTGAAGGAGATCCTTGTCCAACACCTGGGTATAAAACTATCTCAATTAATCCTCACAGGGATTCTGGCTATCACCTCATGAATTATTCTTGCTGAAGGAGTTCCCTGCCCAAAAAAGGTTTAATAATTTACTGCCTTATTATTATATCCTATACCTTTTTAATATCAAAACTCCACATGACAAACATAAATGATTATACTAATGCACAATACACAAGGTAAACTTGCAAAAGGAAGGTGTTGTGGCTCTCCTTAGTTTGAAAGTATATGGCTCCTAGTGAGACAACATGAATAACCTGGAGAAAGACACTATGAGTCTAAGATCTTAATGTACATGAGAGATAAAGAACTTCAACCAAAGTTGGGTTTCTGCCATTTACAAAGTCATTATAATCACTGCTAACTCTAGTGACTTGTATGGCTGATTGAATCAGAGTACAGATTGCCAGACGCCTCAATCCCGTTTGGGGTGGCCACAAACAAATCGTCTCCAAGTCGCCCTGTCCCCCGCCATCTCACTGCCCTGCTCCCAACTCACACCCCCCTCTCTCATATACCTCTCCACCCCATCCCTCCATCTCATCCTCGGCCTCCCCCTCCCTCTTCCCCTTTCCACCTCACTCACATACAATCTCTTCATCAGTCTTTCACCCTCCATCCTCTCCACATGGCCAAACCACCTCAGTGTGTTCTTCACAACGCTTCCTACCACATCCACATCCACACCACAATGCTCCTTTATATCCTCATTCGTCAGCCTGTCTCTCCATGTGACTCCACAGGCTCCTCTTAAATAACTCATTTCCACTGCTCTCACTCTTGACCTGTGTCCTTCCAACAACGTCCAAGCTTCACTTCCGTACGTTAGAGTTGGTATCACAATACTGTTATGTAGTAACTTTTTCACTTCCATGCTCACGTCCCTGTTTCTTATCACTGTTTTCAAAGAACCAGCAACCTTTCTTCCCTGCTGTACCCTTTCACGCACTTCACCCTCCAAACCTCCATCCTTACTCATCACACTACCCAAGTACTTAAACGTACTCACATTTTCCAATTCCTCACCATCCAACCTCGCTGTACATTCACTGACTTCACCTCTCTCAAAGACCATCACTTTACTCTTCCCTACATTCACCTTTAGATTCCGTTTCTTACACACTCTCCCAAACTCATCCACCAAGCCTTGCAGCTCCCCTTCGTCTTCACTCAACAACACAGTATCATCTGCAAACAACAGTACAGGGAGTTTTTCATCCTTTCTTCTAAATCTTTTATGTCTCTGATATTCTCTCTTTTTATTCTTTTTTCCAATTCTTCTTCAAACTTTTTCATCGATTTATTATCTGACTTGTAATATTCTCTTACTATCCATTCCGTATTTCTGAATTGTTTTTCTTTTCTTTGCTTTTATTTTTATATCCATTAAATTATGATCTGACAAATAAAAAAACTCTTTACCTTCATCAATGTTCATACTTATATACTTATCATATAATTTATCATTGACCAATGTATAATCTATAGTGCTTTTTAGTTTTTCCCTACACCATGTAAATTCTCCTGTACATTTCTGACATGTGAAGAGAATGGAGAATGAAAGACTGACTAAGAGGGTGTATGTAGGTGAGGCGGAGGGAGGGAGAGGGAGAGGTAGACCGAGGATGAGGTGGAGGGATGGAGTTGAGAGGTATATGAGGGAGGGGGAGGGTAGTCAAATGGTGGGTGACAGAGCGACTTGGAGGCGTTTTGTCTGCAGCCACCCTTTGCAGGATTAGGGCGTCGGGCTATAGATAGATGGATAGATAGACATTTCTGATCTTCATTTAACATTATGAGCCTATATTTGTCCATCCAATCTAGTATCATCCTTCCATTATCATCTAATCTTTGTTCCCCTTTAAACCCTACATGCCCGTTATAATCTCCTGCTATCATTAATGGCTCTTCACTTCTCTCAATGGTAGATTCTATTTCTTCCCTCATTGCTTTGTTTCTATTCTTATCATGTACAGCAAAATACACCACTATCAGTTTCATCTCCCAACCTCTTATTGAACATTTAGCATGTATCATATCAGTATTTTTAGGGTTTACATTACTGACTTCTATCCCTTGATTTCCCTTGTACAGAATCATTATCCCCCACCCTTCTTTTCTTCTAAATCTCTCATATTTTCTACAACACATATATTTTGACTAAATATTATATTGCTAATTTTCTTTTGTGTTTCTGTTAGGCACACGAGGCCAAAGCTAACATTAGAAGGTTAATAAATATTAGTAAAACCTGTGGACTAGAAATAAATAAAGCCAAAAGTCAATTCATTATATTCAATATAAAGGAGAAACCAACAGAAATAGAGGGTATAGAAGTGGTAAATTCAATTAAGTATTTGGGGGTAACAATAGTAGACTCTAAAGACTGCTTTAAAGGACATAAAGAAAACATCATTATGAAAGCACAAAGACTAGCAAACTTAACCTACTCTGTTATGGCTAGGAGCTGCAATAAAATTTTAATCGGTAAAACTTACTGGAAGAGCCTAGCACTCCCTGGAGTTCTGTATGCTGCAGGAGTAATTGATTTTAATAAAGAAGAAATAGACAAACTACAGAAAACAGAAAATGGGGTGTATAGAACAATGCTGGGAGGTAATATGAGCACTGCAGTAGGCTGCCTGAGGGGCGAAGTAGGAGCTTCACTAATGGAAACAAAAATAAAGAGGGCAAAGCTTCAATATCTCCAAGGTATTTTAAAGAGACGAAATAATGCACTATTAACTGAAATTGTAGAAGAGCTGAGGGAACGCAAGAGTAAGTGGATGAGGGAATGTGAGAAGGCACTAAAAGATCTTGACCTAAATACAGAAGGGTTAAAAAATATAACAAAAGATGAACTAACCAGGAAAATATATGATGAGGACACAAAAAGGTGGGGAAAAGACATGGAAAATAAATCATGCTTAGAAGTATATAAAAAATGGAAGAAAGAAATAGGTGGAGGAGATGAAATATATGATAATTCACCAGCCTCCATAATCCTGTTTAAATGCAGATCTAATACACTAAATTTAGCAAATAGAAACAGATTCAAGGGAACTGAGACAAATTGTCCAATATGTAATGCAGAAACAAGACTTGATACATTTTTTATTAGACTGCACAGGATATATGGAAGAAAGAACACAACTGGTAGAATTACAACAGCCATATATAGAGGAAAGAAATAGTATACTTGGGAACCTTCTATTTAATACAAGTGGTATTGAAAAAAAGAAATTAATAATATATAAATGCTGGAAAAAAAGCGAGAGGAAAGTGAAGGAGCTCAGAAATTCAGGCGACTGATTATAGCTTACACGTAGTAAGAGAAGAGGAGGTGTGACCACAGAAAGACACAGAAGGAGAAAAGAGAAAGAAGGAAATCGTTTAGAGGTGCCGTTGTAAAGGCAATACCTCAACAACACCACATCACATCACATACTACTGTATTATCATTTACTAATTGTTCTACTTCCTTACTTTTACATTTAGACAAACCTTGTATGTTAATAACCCTGAATAAAAATTCCCCCTCTTCACTGTTTATGTTCTCATTTCTCCGGTCCCGTCAGTTCTCATTATCATCTGTGTCCAATCTTACGATCTTCTATCTATCTATTGCCAGACGCCATAATCCCGTAAGGGGTGGTCATTTGACTTTGAGTTATTTGTTTTACGGGGAGGGGCACTAACCCTCCGCCAACCCACTTATTGACACGTAGAGAGCACGTATGGTTTGGTTATATGGTTACCACCCAGGGTTGTAAATGGTTTCTTGGCATACAGGAAACCATTAGGCTTGTCACTCAATATAAAGCCACCTGTAAAGGAAAGAAAAGCAGTAAGAAGTGACAGGAAAGATGCGAGAAATAGGAAGAGAGGAGGGCAGGCACAGAAAAAGAAGGATAAATACTTCTTTAAATATTCTAGCACATACCTCTGTACCCTCTTTTTCTCTCTCTCTGGCCTCCCTATTATCACTTCCTAGCACACTGAACACAACTAAATTCTTCCTTCTCTTTTCCTTATCCTTCCTCTCTTCTATATTTTCCATTACACTCTTAAGAACCTGCTCAGTAATATTAGTTACCAATTCTTTCATTTCTTTCTCCTTTTCCTCCCATCTTCCATAAATAGAGTCATCTTTTCCTGCAGCTCTTTGTGCTTCTTCCACACCTCATGCAAATTCTCTTTCATCCCCACTGTACGTTCATCCTTTCCCTCTCTTTCATTCCAATCCTTCTTCATATATCATTCTCCTTCCCATCTCTTCCTGCTCCTCTCTCACTTTCTGTAGCTCTTCCTTCATAGCTTGGGTCTCTTCCCTCAGTTCTTCACATTGGTCCATGTTAATTTTTACCCTGGGTTTGCAGGCATAACAGATAAACATCATACCTTTATACCCTCTTCTTGCATGTGACATACTTCCCTCCTTTTTTCTTCCTCTTCTTCACACCTGCTGCAAAGTTCCTTGTAATTCACTTTCCCAATAAATCCACATTTCTTGCAGTTCTTCTTCATTGCCCCTCTACCTCTTATCTCCTCTCCTTCCATCTTTAATTTCCAAAAACAATAGCGCTTTGCCTCAGTTCAGTTCAGTTGAATGGCGGAGGTCTTGCCTTGGTATCGGCACTTCCTGATGCAGTCTTATTGTGGTCTTTTTGTGGTCTGGGTCTTTTTCTTATGGCATTGAGTCCTTTATTTTCTTTTCCCTTATTTTCCAAAATCTGTATAACATTGCTTTATTTTCTTCTGTGTTGCTGTTATCGAATAATAGTGTTCCAATAATATTCTCTTCATCTTGCTGGTACGGACGCTGTAATGCAGGATGTTTTTCTCTTTCCTCGTTGTAGGCAGGGCAGTGTAGGATGTAGTGGTTCAGATCCTCGGTGTTGTATCCACACATAAAGCATTCTGTTGATTCATTTTGGAATCTTCTTCTGTCTCTCAGGTTCATGTTATTACTCCTACACCTGAAGAGAATGACTGATGCTCCCCTGTTGTCATATACTTTCTCTTGTCCACCCATCTCTTCTCTCCATTTACTATACATTCTCAGGCTCACTTTTTCTTGCATCTCTTGCTTCCAAGCTTTTGTATCCCATGCTTGCACTTTCTTCTTTATCTCATCATTTGTCACATTGCTTCCTCTTATATCCAACATTCTTCCTCCCTCTATTAGTCCTTTTATCCATCCATTATTTTTAACTTGCACACTCATCTCTCCCACAACTCTTTCAATCAGGTCATTCCCCTCCCCTCTCAAGATATACTGTAGATACTTCAGCTGACTTTCCATAATTCTTGCTCTCATACTTGATATTCCTATTTCTCCCCTTAAGGCTGCTTGTTGTGTATAGCTTGGGCAATAGTAAAGAGGGCAAAAAATCTGAAAGATGAAAGTGACCCGGCAAAGAAAAGAATTGGAATTTCACCTGATCTGACGGAGAAAGAAAGGCAGGTTGAAAAAAGACTGAGGCAAGAGTTAAATGAGAGAAAAGCTAACGAAGAAACAGGATTATATATAAAAAACGGAAGATTGTGCAAAGTAAGAGAGGACAGAGGAAGAGAAAATTAGAACCAAACAATGATACAGTACAGAAGGATGAACTAAGAAAAAGAGAAGAAGGATATGGGGTAACATTTAAGTTAATTAATATACAGGGGTTAAGTAGACATAAGGTAGTAGAGGTACAGCAACACATATCAGAGAGTCAAGATATTGTATGCCTGACAGAAACACAGCAAAAATATAATAAAATTGACCTAGATAATAACATAATGAAGCATGAAAGCATGAGAGAAATAAAGGACAAAAAAGGAGGAGGTATAATGGTGCTGTATAAACAAAACAGTAACATTACTCTAAGAAAAGAATCTCTGAAAAATAAGGATGTACTTGTACTAAAAGGAAAAATATTAGATCTAAGCATAAGAATAATTATAGTATACTTTTCTGTAATTAGGACAGAAGAAGACAGAACTAGAAATTTCTCAATGAAACAAGAGATTGAGAAAAGTATGAATGAGGCAGAGGATGAGGGTCTAATAGTCATGGCAGACTTCAATGGGCATACAGGTATGTTAGGTCATCAGCAGCTTGACATGAATGGAAAAATAATCCTGGACGGGATAAATGAATATAAATTACCGTATTTCGCGGCATATAAGACGCACTTTTTTGTCTCAAAGTTACCTTAAAATATCCCCATGCGTCCTGCACGTTAGACTAAGGCAGGTTAGTTAGGCTTCACTGAGAAGAAACTCTTATAAAGATGATCATCTCAATGCTTAGCAACCACAGGTGTTTTCTACAGTATGCAGACTTGATTTTATTTTTAAAAATAATATACACTAGTTTGTATATGCAGCAGATTTAAGAAACACCCGGGATCAGAAACACATAAAACTTTCGCGGGTTTGTTTACAGCTCAACTGGCTAACATCGTGAAGATATTTAGCGGTTTAGCAATTTAACAGTTTAGCATCCGCACTATTCCAGCAAGCTAACGTACATGATCACTGGTGAATTGTCTGCTAACCTTCTGAAAGGCAATCATGACCACTTTGCTTGCCATCCATTCACTAACGAGCAAAGCAATCATACTGGAGAGATGCTGGCTAGTGAAACTGCCAAGTCATCAAAACAGACTTTCGTCACGTATGGAAATACAGTAACCCTAATTAGGTCAGTTACTTTTGTGACATTTTGTGAGTGTATATATGCAGCAGATATTAAAACACGCAAGTTCAAAAACACAAAGCATTCACGGTTTGTTTTCAGCTCAACTGGCCAATACCGTCAAGGGGTTTAGCGGTTTAGCAACTTAGCAGTTTAGTGTCTAGCGTACACCCTACTCTAGCAAGCTAACGTGCTCACTGGTGAACTGTCTGCTAACCTTCTGAAAGGCAATCATGACCACTTTGCTTGCCATCCATTCACTAACTAGCAAAGCAATCATGCTGGAGAGATGCTGGCTAGTGAAACTGCCAAGTCATCAAAACAGACTTTCGTTACGTATGGAAATTCAGTAACCCTAATTAGGTCAGTTACTTTGGTGATATTTTGTGAGTGTATATATGCAGCAGATATTAAAACATGCAAGTTCAAGAACACAAAGCATTCACGGGATTGTTTTCAGCTCAACTGGCCAATACCGTCAAGGGGTTTAGCGGTTTAGCAACTTAGCAGTTAAGTGTCTAGCGTACACCCTACTCTAGCAAGCTAACAAAGTTACAGCTTCACTTTTTCAGCTAAGTGAAGTACTTTAGCAATGTCTATGCAACTCAGGGCACACCCAATTACAGTATTTTGTTATGAAAATAGGATAAAATTCACTGAGTAGCATAACTGATGCAATACCGTGAACCGGGGTGACTTCGTACGATTTTGAAGGTTTTTTCATCCTGACACAATTTATTTTGGCCAAAATACTGATGTTAAGTATTACATACGTACGTGAGCCAATAACCTGTAAGCATCTAAGAGCTAGATAATCTCAGAATCTCCATCTAGACGTAGAAAAATATTTTATAGGTGTCCGAGGTCACCCCGGACTGGGGAGACTTCGGACTGCCTTGGGGTGACCCCGGACACTCATTAGAAATACACTGAAATGGGCCCCTAGTAGCTCAGCTGAATGTTTGGACAGTTCTGGGGAGTCTTCGGACACTGCGCGACTTTTAAAAAAATTGCTGAAAAAAATACAAAAAAATACAGAACAATTACAAGTAAATAGTAGTGATATATAGCAAAAATAGATGAAAAAATAAATTTTCCATTGACTTACAACCCCAGTTTAGTTGATTATACATATACATTATAGGGAGTACATTCCCACGCTATGCGCAGGTTAAAGGCACGATTGTGACTGACTGACCGGACGGTTTAAAGCGTGCCGGCTATTTAAATGCCTAATTAAAGGGAACTTGGAATGGAGGAACATAAGATAGGGAAGGAAAGAGCTAAAGAGTGAAGGAGCTTGGGAAGGAGAAACAGGAGGAGTCAGGAATGGAAGGGGGAGTAGATGAGGAATAAGAGGAGGGAGTGGAGACGAACTATAAGGATATCATACCGGTACCGTACCATATGGTAACTTAAATAATGTGTGTTCTCACATTGCACAAAACCAATTAAACTAAATAATATCTCTTCTCAGACTAGAAATGTGACATAAATACGGTACATTCCCACGCTATGCGCAGGTTTAAAGGCACGATTGTGACTGACTGACCGGACGGTTTAAAGCGTGCCGGCTATTTAAATGCCTAATTAAAGGGAACTTGGAATGGAGGAACAGAAGATAGGGAAGGAAAGAGCTAAAAGAGTGAAGGAGCTTCGGAAGGAATGAGAGAAGGAGCTTGGGAAGGAGAAACAGGAGGAGTTAGGAATGGAAGGGGGGAGTAGATGAGGAACAAGAGGAGGGAGTGGGGACAAACTATAAGGATATCATACCGGTACCATATGGTAACTTAAATAATATGTGTTCTCACATTGCACAAAACCAATTAAACTAAATAATATCTCTTCTCATACTAGAAATGTGACATAAATACCGGTACAGAACGAATGCCATTCTATGAGATCACAGTGACTTACTGTGGCCATGAATTAACATAAAGATTGAAAATCATATCTTCTCCTTTTTCAAGAACAGACTAGAAATATGACAAGAATAAGGCACAATAACTAGAAATATTACAACAAAGTGAACAACTGGAATTCTAAGAGATCACACAATGACTTACTGTGGCCATGAGGTAACATCTAGATCAAAAATCATACGTTCTCGTTTGTCCAGGATTGGCTCCTGTAAGTACATTACTATGTCTGACTCGTCTATGGCACACATTTCATCACCTGGAACATTAGAAGTTACAAACACATTCTTTGTACCTCTTACATGTTTTAAGAACCTAACTTTCAATGTCTGTACATCAATGACAATAGCAACAAAATACTTCCTCCTCTTTCCTGTCTTATCTGAAAGTTGTACAATCACCCAGTCATGTAGCTTAGGATTACGTGTTGGCCCTACATCTGTCTCTGCTGTCTCAGTTGTAGTTCTGGTACCAGTACTTGTTACTGTTGCTTGCGTCATAGCTGTCCCATCAGTGCTGGTACTTGCCTCTAATTCTTGTGTCTCAAGTGTCCCATCATTACTTGCCCCTGCTGCTTCAGGAGAATCTTCTGCTTGATTCACTGGCTGTATTTGCAGGTCCTCACCATCCATATCTATGATAGGGAGCTCTACTTCACTAAGTATTGCAGCAGTACCGGTACCAGTACTGGATGACTCAGAATCTGTGCTTACAGTTCCCTCTTCTCTCATTTTCCTTAGTCGTTTAGCTGTTACACTCTTGCCTGCAGGCACTTTTAGTTTCCTCTTCCTCTGGCATGATTGCTTCTTTCCATATCGCATTTCCGATAGAACACTGACCAATGACTCATCAAAATGTAATGCAAAATCACTACCGGTGGTACTACTGGCACTTGATTTTCTTGCAGGTACATGTGGGGTTGTTGCATAACCCGAGGTAGATGCTTGAGATGAGGCATTGGTACTGGTACCGGTATCAGTGTTAATCTCTGAAGTAACAGTGGTACCGGTATCAGTACTGGAATCAGTGTGTTGTGGTAGACGAGCTAGTACCTCCTGTCGGTTAAGTGGCGTTATCCCACACTTGCGAAAGCCATTCATGATATTCTTCATAATATTATCACTTATTCTATTGAGCAGTTGTCCTAGAAGCTTTGGGAACTCTGATTTTGGAAGGGATACACTTCTTCTTCCAATACTTGATGTTTTGAATTCACTTAGAATTTTACGCCAATGAGTTTTCACTGCACGGAAGACAGCAACATCTAAGGGTTGGGTGAGATGTGTAGAATTGGGGGCAATAAAACAAAATCAATGTTGTGCTCCTCACAAGCTTCCACAACAGACAGAGAAAGGTGGCTAGCTAAATTATCCCCTATGAACACTACTTTGCCGTCCTGACGTTTTGCATGAGGTAATCCAACTTTAAAGAACCAGTCCTCAAACGTATTACTGTCGAACCACCCGCTGTCTGTCCTGTTGTATCGCACATTTGAAGGGCCACCTTCTGTCCAAGTGTTGTACAAGTTTACTGCCTTGTACACCACATATGGTGGAAGCATCTTTCCAGATCCGGAACAAGAGAACATGATGGAGATGTTGGATTTTGTGTGGTTCATTACCCTCTCTGGATATCTGGTACCTCGGCGAACTAAGATTTTCTTGTTTCCTGGGTCATCAGAGAGATTGGTTTCATCATAGTTAATGATGTTACTAGGAGGCACATCTTTCAGTGTTTTTTCAAGATTATCAAAATATTGATTGATTTCAATTGGACCGACTTTAGCACGTGCAACTTTAATATTCTGAGATACCCTCTGAGCCAGTTTGTTTTTGTGGCGCAACAGAAAACACGAACTCCAATCAGTTCCAGGAAGATTGTTCTTGAAGCGTTTCACAGTAATCCCACGTTCGTCTAAGTAGCACTTTATTAACATTCGCAGTTCAAAAGTGTCAATAGGCAGACCCCATTCTCCCAGTGTAGTGACTCGGTTCACAATATGTAGTTCTTCTTCTGGAGTAAAGACAGTTTGTCCACCTGGTTTTTTTACATGTTTCTTTGTCATATAGTCATGTAAAGTACTTTTAGAAACATCATATTTCTTAGCAGCCTGTCTGACACTTAACTTTCCATCACGTACGTCTGCACTAGCACACTCTAAAAGGCTGCCACGGCGTTCCACCGTATAGTGTCTTCTACCATCACTGGTAGATACACTCACTCTCTTGTAATTTCGAGGCATTGTGGCTTAGTTCATCTCACACATCATCTGTTATATAAATGCAAAAACAAAGATAAGCATGCAGACTATGTACATTGTACAAAATATGTTTTATTACATATAAAGAAAGCAAATTAGATATGCTGTCTGACCTCAGCACTTTAAATATCCATTGTCCGAAGTCACCCCTTTAAATCCCAAAAATGCGTACACATTCACTCATGTCATGTTTACATACATTTAAATTGCAGATTTTAACCCTTTCTCTGTTCCAATCTTCAAGTTAGACGTTAAAGTAAACCTCTAAATGTGTATAAGCGTGCGGTTTGTTATGATTCGTTCACACCAGACCAAGTTTTCCCGTTTTCATTTTTTCACCAAAAAATAGCATTGTCTTTATTACAATATATTCACCAGTGGAAAATAATATTTTAAAAAGATAATTATACATAACATTTTACAAAACCTATGGAACATTATCCAGTTTAAAGATATGCGATATCTTTCTTCGTTTAGCAGCTGCGTAGCATTTAATCTTTTTATGCAAATTTCGTCCGAAGCCACCCCGTGTCCGAATTCACCCCGGTTCACGGTATCTGAAATAGCAGTGCCTGACGGGCATTCATATCAGCGTCCGCCATTTCAGGATGATTGACAACGTTCACTCTCTGCATCTCTGGTGCCTAAGCAAAGCTCTCATGATCGGCAATGGGGATCATTTAGGCCTTAATGTCCAAATTTGTTAGGTTAGGTTAGGTTGTAAAATCGTTTGCCATTTTGGACGTTACGGCCGAAACGACCAGAATCCTAAGGTGTAGGTGAGAGTTTGGTGTGGGTGTAGTTAAGGAAGTAGAAGTGGGAAGAGTCAGGCTAGGGAACTGATAATCCGCTTATTATAATCCCTTCAGCCCAGCAATGTATTTTATAGGGTAGTTTATTCATGCTCGCCTTATGATTTTATTCAGTTCAGGAAACATGTACTGAGGAGGTTGATATGGGCTGTATCAAATGCCCCAAGTCTGAATATCGCCTGTGCTCAGTTAAAACGATTGCCAAGTTAAAATCGTATGAAGTGTGGTATAAGCAATTCATTGGATGGTACTGAGGACCATTTACTGTATGAAAGTGACAGTGAAACAGTGATGATGACTGAGGTGATGACTTCCAGTGATGCTTCAGGACTCGGGGGAAGTAGTGATGAATTCTCAGGATTTGAAGACGAGTGAAATTTTCACCATGTCAGTAATATGAAGTGAATATAGGTTTTAGGTGATCATGACAGATGCAACCATGGAAAATTTAGGATCAGTGGTGCTGTACACCTTTAGTCTTGCACTGATGATGTTTGGATGAATAAATTGTTTGAGATGTTTCATGTCCTTAAGTGATGATATTTATATTGAACAACCAAATACATTTTGATGTTTTTGGCATATAATAGAGCCACTGGGTACTCCAAAACGGACTGATGTAAATGTTTCAGAGGTGAGCGAATGTTGCATGTGGTGTGTACATGTGTGCGTGTGTGTGTGTACCATAGCGACTAGGAGGCAGCAGTGTTAAGACCAAAAATGGATGTTTTCACAGTACTCGAATGTTTTGGGATGGATGTCTGTTTTTAGCAAATTCTGGTAAGAGAAATATGCATTTTTAATTGTTGATGCTGCAAGGAAAACAGCTGACAGTAAGGGAGTGATACTGGGAGAAGAGGGTTAAGCCAGTTGTCTAGCGCTTGGGATGCAGCAGTGTTGCTAAGAGATAGTTTCACCATTCTCGACATGTTTTGAGATGAATGTCTGTTTTTAGTAAATTGTGATCAGTGAAGAACGTATTTTTAACTGTTTATGCTGCAAGGGAAACATCGCTGACAGTGAGGAAGTGATACTGAGAGGAAGGGGTAGAGACTGCTGTCTAGCGACTGGGAGGCAGCAGTGTTACTAAGGTGTAACAATGGATGTTTTCACCGTAGTATGTTTTGAAATGAATGTTTATAGTAAATTATGATCAGTGAAGCATACATTTTTAATTGTTGATGCTGCAAGGCAAACATAGCTGACAGTGAAGGAGTGATACTGAGAGAAAAGAGTAAAAACAGCTGTCTATCCTGTTCCCAAGCAGCCTTGCTATATTGAACTTTGGTTGTAAAACATTGTAATTTGTGTATTTACAAGTGCTACCTTTTTATATTATTTGTGGAGGTAATTACAGGTTAGTTAGAGTGCATGATTAATGATGGTAGTCGTCTGATATTGTGCTTGAGTCAAGGCAATGTGAGGAAATTCCGTAACAGGTGTGGAATATGACGGGGTTCTTTTAGGATAAATGAACTGATGTGAACATACATTGTATTTTATGTTTTCGTCAGTGAATGAAAGAATAGAGTTTATTGACTTCATTTGTGGTTTTAAATTCATAAAATATTAAAAACAGTGTTTAGATCAGTTTACTGATACATTTTTATCAACAAAGTTGAGATGGCCTCGTGGTTTGAAGTCACGTTTTGTTAAGATGGGGTTTTGTTTTCTCTTTTCCTGTATCATTCTTTGTACATAAAAGAAGAAACTAAAGGATGATGAGCAGTACTGAATAGATTCTGAAAGGTGAGTGTTGTATCTAAGTGATAGTGGCTCATATCAGTCACGTTTTGTCAAGAAGGGGCATTGTTTTCTTTTCCTGTACCATTCTTTGTATATAAAAAAAGAAACCAAAGGCTGATGATCAGTAATGAATAGATTCTGAAAGGTGAGTGTGTATCTGTGTGGTAATGGCTCTTATCAAGAAACCTTACTGCAGTCTTGGTTGGGGCAAACTTTTTTTTTCACAGAACTGCCCTGCCAGAATTAGTGTGCGTCTTTCACAATGCTGCGTCTTACATGCCGCGAAATACGGTAATCTTGCTTAACAGTGACAATAACTGTTCAGGTATTTACACGTGGGCTAGAAATAATCAGTGTAGTGTAACTGATTACATACTTGTCAATGGGAAAATGTACAACTACTTCCAGACCATGAATATAGACGAGAAACAAGAAACTATAGATATCACTGATCATAATCTGATATGTGCAAGGTTTATAATAAAAAGAGAACGGCAAAACTTCAACAAACAAGGAAAGTGGGAAACAGTGGAGTATTATAGGACAGATGAGATATCACTACAACAGTATGCAAATAGAGTGGAAGAAAAACTGAATGAAGTCAGAGTTTCCAATATAACACAGATGAATACATTAATAGAAGAAGCTGCCAGCGAAACACTAAAAACAAGATATAGAAGAAAGGTAATTGAAAGGGAAAATAAAATAAGGGAGCCTGTTTGGATGAACAATGAAATAAGAAAGGAAATAAAAGAGAGGAAAAGATTGAATAGGCAAAAAAGAAACATACAAAATCAGGATGAAAGAGACAGAATATATGAGCTCTATAGGGAACAAAAACACAAGGTGCAAATCCTCATTAGAAAGGAGATGTTTAAACATGAACAAAAGCTCACAAAAGAAATCAAAGAAAGCAATGAAAAGGGTAAAAAATTGTGGGAGGCTGTTAATAAACTAAGAGGTATAGACAAAAAATTAGACAAGTTAGCAATATACAGCAAAGAAGGTAACAAACTAAATGATACACAGGCTAGTGAGGAAATAATAAAATTTTGGGACAAAATCTATAAAAAGCATGAAATAAATGAAGCATGGAATAGTGACACAAGGCAAGAATACATTAACAAGCTGGACTTAGAAAGTAATCTGAATGTAATGAATATAGATATACCAATAGGACACAATATAGAGAGAACATATGAATTCCCTCCTAGTATAAGAGAACATATGGACATGTGCTGCAAAGTACAAAGCAAAATAAAACCCATGGAATATCCAAATATTACGCAAGACCAAGTAAAACATTGCCTACAAAAGCTAAAAAACAGAAAAGCCCCAGGACCAGATCAAAAGAAGCCTGAACTCTACAAAGTCCTGATAAAAAGTGAGCAGTGTATAGAAAGCCTTACAAACTGCTTTCAGCACATTATAGATGATGGGACAGAAGTTAAGGAATGGGTATGGTCAAATACAAAAATGATAGAGAAAACAACTAAACCTACATCAGACCAGCTCAGACCAATAGCGTTGACCAATATTTCGTACAAAATATGTATGTCACTGATAGGAAACTTTGTGGATAGCCATATCACCATAAATAACGAGGCTAAAGAAACACAAGCAGGCTTCACAAAGGGAGCTAAAATAGAAGACAACTTATTAACCTTACAATACTGCATAGAGGATAGCTACCAGAAGGGAAAACCTCTTATAATAATATCCATTGATTACTCAAAGGCATTTGACTCAATTAAAAGAGAGAAAATAGTACAGGCACTAATGCGATACAAGGTACACCCAAAGATAATAGATACCATTGTTAACATATATAAAGAAGACAAAACAAAAATAAAAGTAGGTGATTCTGAAATAGAAATGGACATAACTAGCGGGATTAGACAAGGCTGCACAGGTTCAACAATATTATTCAAATTAATAACCAACCTGATAATAGAAAAATTGGAAGGGCAAAATATTGGATTAATCAATGAGAAACTGAAAATAGGAGTACTATTCTTTGCTGATGATGGACTCCTAATGGCACACTCGATAGAAGATGCAAAAGACAGCCTAAAAACAGTAATAGAATATAGTCAAGAATGTGGTCTAAACATCTATCTATCTATCTATAGCCCGACGCCCTAATCCCGCAAAAGGTGGCCGCAGACAAAACGCCTCCAAGTCACTCTGTCACCCACCATTTGACTCCCCTCCCCCCAACTCACCCCCCCCTCCCTCATATACCTCTCAACTCCATCCCTCCACCTCATCCTCGGTCTAAACATAAATAGAACCAAAAGTAATATCATCATCCATAATATGAAAAACCAGCCAGATGAAATAGAAGGGATAAAAGTAACTGATAATATAAAGTACCTTGGATTACAGATAGATAACAAAAGAAACTACTTCAAAACACAGAAGGAAATGATGGCACAGAAAGCTCAAAAGATGGCAAATATTACATACTCGGTAATAGCAAGGAGTTGTAATAAAGTCATGATAGGTCAAACCTACTGGAAAAATGTAGCCGTACCTACAATACTTCATGGGTCAAATATCATAAATTACACGGAAGCAGAAATTGAAAAGCTACAAAGGATAGAGAACGGAGTAAACAGACAAATATTAGGAGCACCCAAGTATGCAGCAAACTGCACACTAAGGGGAGAGATTGGAGCATCATTAGTTAAACGAAGAATAATCACAGGTAGATTAGAGTACACCAGGGGTATTCTTCAGGGCAAAAATGAATTACTAAAAACTATACTAGAAATGATGAATATACAGAATATGAACTGGATGAAGGAAACCAATAAGTACAAGGAATTAATAGGAATAGCTGACAGAGAATTAATGATTATGACAAAAAGCAGACTAAAGGAGAAAACAATGAATTGGGACACACAGAAATGGAAGGAGGAAGTCTCTAGGAAAACAAGCCTGAAGATATATAAAGAATGGAAAGAGAATATCAGAGAAGAACAAGTATATGATAACAGACCAGCATCAACAATCTTCTACAGAGCAAGAACAAACTGCCTGCCATCATTCGATAGAAAGAGACATGAAAATGGAAATACAGAGTGCAGATTATGCGGTGCAGAAAAAGAAAATCTGGAACATTTTATGCTCGAGTGCACAGTGTACAATGAACAGAGATTGAATGCTGTGGAGTTACAAAAACCCTACATTGAAAATAAAGAAGAAATAATTGGAAATTTTTTATTTAGTAACATAAACACTGAACAGAAAAAAAGTATTCTATATAACCTCTGGGAAATAAGAAAAAAGAAATTAATGGAGCAAAACACAACGTAGTGAATGATTGAAAAGGAATAGAGTTCAGGAGGTGCCGTTGAAAAGGCATTACCTACGACAATCATCTGATCTGATCTGATCTCTCTCCCTCAGCACTTCTATAAGTCTATTACCTCCTCCTTCCACTACAACATAGTCATCTGGCTCTATTTCCTTAAGATGCTCATTCACACTCTCTTTAATATCATTTATGCCTGCTCCTACCTCTGTTCTGTCCATAATTCTATAATAACCATCTGATAAAAAATGGATCTCCCTGCCCACTCTTTCAGGATGCTGTCTCCAAACAACCACAACTTTCTCTTTAGCTTACCGGTTGTTGGGTATCCTCTTCTTTCTCCTCTGGCTCTTCTTTTTTATGGATATCTTCCTCTTTTCTTGCATAGGAATGGTCGTGCTCTCCTTCCCTCTCCTTCGCTTGCCCACCATGTCTTCTGTTCTCTGGGCCACTATATAGCAATCACAATTTCTGGGGTCTCAGCATCCTCTGTATCCTTCACTTTATCACCCCTTTCCTTTTTCCACTGGTCTTTCGCACGCCACGTGATACCACACCTCTCGCAAGCAACCGCTTTACTTCTGCATGTCGCTTACCGCTTACACTCCCTACAGTCCTTTCTGAACAGTATCACACTTCTGGGAACAGCAGTAACAGTCTTTTGGGGCTTAATATCCTGTACATAACACTCCTCGTACTGTTCACATTGGATGCTGGACTCCACATAACGCACGCCTCGCTGGGCAGGTTGTGTTTACGTCGCCTAAACCAACACGATAATGTTTACATTTTATCCATTTTATCGACATTCGTAAAGAATCATAATATATGATCAAACAGATGTTGTTTATATATATATGAAAAGTAGTTTTTCATTTTTAAACTACTTACTGATACTCTAAGGCTTTCTAATGGTAATTTATTAAATATATTAAGCAGAGTGGAATCTTAAGCAGCTGCTGTTTGCAGATGATATTGCACTGGTGGCTGATTCAGTGAAGAGATTAAGACAGTAGGTAGAGGAGTTTGGAAGGGTGTGTGAAAGGAGGAAATTGAAAGTAAATGAGAATAAGAGTAAAATGATGAAGTGTACGAGGTTGGTAGATGGTAGGGGGATGAATATAGTTTTGAATGGTGATTTGCTTGAGGAGGTGGAGTGTTTTAAATATTTAGGGTCGCATGTTGCTATGGATCGAAGAATAGATGCAGAAGTGAAGTTTAGAATAAATGAAGTAGGAAAGGTGCTGGGAGGAATGAAAAAAGTGTTTAGATGTCGTTCGCTTAGAATGGATGTAAAGAGAAGGCTGTATGAGGGTGTTGGGGTACCGATTGCGTTATATGGGGTTGAAACATGGAATATGGGTGTAGCAGAGAGGAAAAGTTTGAATGTAATGGAGATGAGGTGTCTGAGGAGTATGTGTGGAGTGACGCGTATGGATCGGGTGCGAAATGATGAAGTGCGAAGGAGAACTGGAGTTGTTCGGGAGATGGCTGGTAGAGTTGATTAGAGGGTGTTGCGATGGTTTGGGCATATGGAGAGGATGGATAATGAGCGATTGGTGAAAAAGATAACTAGATCTGATGTGAGAGGTGTAAGGCTGAGAGGGAGACCACGAATAGGATGGATGGACAGTGTGATCAGAGCGCTGGATGCGAGAGGGATGTTTGTTGAGCAAGGAAGAGTGGCTGTGCGTGACAGAAATAAATGGAGAGAAACTGTGAATGAATATATGATGACGCAGCCCTGAGGGGATATTTTCCCGCATTTGATCTGATCAGCTAGTCAGGTCAGGTGCGAGTAAAGAGATGGGTCTATTATAATGTGGCAGGGGTAAACCAGCTCTGCCGTCGGGCCCTGCTGCGGATGTCACTGATTGCACTGCGCAGTTGACCCATGTGTGGTGTGGTGCGGTGAGGATCTGTCCCTTCTCCCCTTTGGGGCTAAGATGCGAATGACTGTGTTTGAATGGATGAGTAAATGGGGAGTGTGTCGTCCTGTCTCGGCTACCTCCCTTTCCTTGGGGGAAGCAGCCTAGGTATATAGATAGATAGATAGATTCTTTGTGCTGGTAACACTTCATGGTAGGAGCGAAATTACTACTACGAGTCCTCCTAGGAGGAACTTTTAGAAGCAACTCTCATCTACAACCACATTTAGTAATAAGTTTAGAAGTACTCCTAGAAGTTTTTATTAATACCGGCCCTCTACACAACCTCTTGCCTTCCTAAAGCCTCCCTGTTCTTCTCCAACTAATTCCTCTGTTCTTTCTCTAACTCACACATCTTATATCTGCAGACACATGCAGTAATACACGCATGGGCACACATGTTGTAGTCATATGATGGGTAATCTTATAATAACGGTGATAAGATGATGATGATGATGATGAGCCAAGATGATGTGTGGGATACTGAGAGGATCTTATGGGTAGTGTAAACGCACCTAAATACTTACTAAGATTATTTCATTCAGCTGAGATATATTCTGGCAGTCAGATGTTAATATGCATGTCATAATAAAAATTATATATATATATATATTAATATCTTGAGACTCGGTGGCAGATATAATTAAAAAGGCGCATCTTACGTAGAGGTTAATGGATGATGATGCTATAAGCGATCATTTTCAACAGGTTTTACTCTAGATAATTAAAATCGTCTGACAGTAATATGAACAGAGGCAAAGAGACGTTCTCATAGTGAAGTGGTTAATGTAAAGATAATGATAATGTTTAAGTATATAACACATAAGTGAAAAGAGTATAGTTAAAATGAAATATACAGTAAAGCAAATGTTACCGAGCATGATTGAAATGAGTCTTCTGTCTCTAACTGGAACTCTGTGAACCCTTGAAGTTCCGAATCCCATCAGTCACCCTCTAACCGAGAAAGGCGTAGTACGCAGGTGCTGTGTGTATATTAACTCAGTGATAGGATTATAGTGTGTAAACAGCTTCCCCGTCTTCTTGAGGTACAGAAGGGTAAGCGAGGATACTGTTCATTCGTTCTTGATAGCTACGAGTTCTCTCCGCTGCGCCAAATCGTCTGTATTAATCTGAAAAAGTAAAGATACGCTGTGGTGTTGATGTGGATGCGCTGGAGGGTGTTGGGAGAGGTACCTTGATATGGTTTGGCCATGTGGAATGAAGACTGAGAGATTACCTATAGTTCTTCCACCTTAACTTGGCCCAGGTTTTCGTCCCTTTGTAGCTTATTTCATGTAGCTCAGTGGCAGGAAAATATAATACAGTACTACGTTTCTACGTACGTTCCTACCATGATGCTTGTTATTTATTTATTTATTTTACGCGTCATATTCTGGTATTCGTATTGCTACAGCTCAGAAATGAAGACAGAGACAGTAATATTAGGACAAGTTAGAGAGAAAGGAGTATAAGAGAGTGTATGTGAGTTAGGTGGAGAGACGAGTAGTGGGAGACCGAGAATAATGAGGTGGAGGGATGCGGTGGAGAGGTATATGAACGATGCTGGTGTGAGTTGAAGGAGAGGCAGCCTGATGATGCATGACAGGGTAACATGGAGGCGGTTTGTTTGTGGTCACCCCTCCAGAGATTAGTTTTAGA
Source organism: Coenobita brevimanus (assembly GCF_032717465.1). Classification (NCBI taxonomy): domain Eukaryota; kingdom Metazoa; phylum Arthropoda; class Malacostraca; order Decapoda; family Coenobitidae; genus Coenobita; species Coenobita brevimanus. The sequence continues at coordinate 132,574 of NW_027643502.1, forward strand.
TATAAGAAAGAGCACCGAGATATAAATACATCCATAGTAGCGAGTCAATTGATTTTTCTTTTCTGTTGCTCTGTAAGGTCTTCTCTCAGCTTAACATAATCCTGGAGTTTTTGCTTGAATATATATCTTAATTAATCAATGCTACGTTCAGTGTAGGGTCGGACCTTACAGTAGGAGGGAGAGTGATAGCCAGAATTAACTCCCATGCTGACGAGGTGCTAGTGGGAGATGGGTGTCCGTAGGAGGGATGATGCATATGAAAGTGGAGAAATATGAGGGAGAGTGAAAGGCAGAATTAACTACCACATGCTGGCAAAGTACATCTGGGAATGGGATGGGTGTGTAGGGAGTGTGATGTTTGTGAAAGTGGAAATATTGTAAAGTATTGGTTATGTTTATGTGTCAGAGTGTGTGTATGTCATTGGTAGAAGTAATATGGTGTGAATATATGTAAGTATATATTATCTTTATTGATAGACAGTGGGTGATTCTGTACTTAGGAAATAAGAGGCTTTACGAAATGTTGATATACATATTTAGACACCACGTTATGGAGATGGTTTGTGTAATATCCTACAGAGACACACAGCCACACCTCCATACACAGGCACACCTTCATACACAGCCACACCTCCACATACACACACACACACACACACACACACACACACACACACACACAGCCTCTTCCCTTCAGTAGAGCTTCACCCATCTTAGGAGAAATCTCTAGACGCTGGCAGGAGTAGAGGAGACTGTTGAGAACCCAGTTACCTGCATAATTCACACCTGAGCCAATTATAATCATCAGGTTGTACCAGTTAAATAATAATAATAATAATAATAATAATAATAATGATAATAAGAAGGTGTCATGATGTTGAATAAGTAAAGAATTTTCACATAAAACCATCACTGATATTATGCACCTGTACTGATGGATGAGTAAATGGGGAGTGTGTCGTCCTGTCTCGACTACCTCCCTTTCCTTGGGGGAAGCAGCCTAGGTATATAGATAGATTGATAGACTGATGTGTTGATTTTACCTGTATGATATCTTAATTAGGAACTCAAAATGTGGCATGCAGGCTAATAAATCTGATCCCTGCTAGTCTTACATTAGTGACCGTGAAAAACTGAGGTCTTTAATTCTCCTTTGGTCTCATAGTTTTAAGATTAAGAACTAAATTAAGACGAAGTATTGAAGGAGTCTGTATTATTTCTGTGTTTTTTTAATGCAAGGAAGAATGAACCCAAGGCCATTTTTCCTGGATACCTCTATGACAGGTTTCCCTCATTTATTTATACAGTTTTCTTATCTTTTTTATTTTCATTACCATTTTCCTGATGTTCTCTGCGTGTTCCTCTCCGCCAAATTCCTAACAGTAAGTGCCAGCAATACAATATACTAACACTATTTCATTTTTCAGAGAGAAGGAACCAAAGGCTGAACACAAACGCAAGATAGTCAAACAAGCAAGCCAACGTCAAGACCATGCTGTACCTGGACACACAGCGTTAGAAAAATGGAGGTCGAAGGCAGGGGGAGATGCACACCAGAATTTTGGCAATGCAGGTGAGTGATTACAAGACACGTAGTATTTTTCCACATCATTTCATCAACTCCCCCACCTCTCTCTTTCTCTCTCCCACACACACACACACACACACACACACACACACACACACACACATTACATTAACCCTTCCACTACAGTGAGGAGATGAAAGGAGCACTTTGAGGATTTGTTGAATGTAGAGGGTGACAACAGTGCGAGTATAAGTGGTTGGGGAATGGCTGGGAGAAGGAGAGATGAGAGGAGGGAGGAAGAGATCAGTAGGGCGGAAGTAGTGGAAGCAATGAAGAAGATCAAGATGGGAAAGGCCCCAGGGATTGATGAAGTGTGTGGTGAAATGCTGAGGTATGGGGGTGAGATTGTTGTGGAATGGATATGCAAGTTGTGTAGATTGGCTTGGGAAGAGGGAAGGGTTCCAGAGGACTGGAAATCAGGTATAATTGTTCCTTTATACAAAGGAAAAGGGGAGAGAGAAGTATGTGGTAACCATAGGGGTATTTGCCTTCTTAGTGTGACTGGTAAAATATATGGTAGAATACTCATTGATAGGGTTAGGCATATGACTGAAGTTAACTGCAAGTTCGCCTAGATAGCAGCGCGAAAGGCTTGGGAGATGTGATTCCAAGTTTGACTACCAGGGGACTGGGGAAGAGATGTTACTGCTGCAAGTGCTGGGAGAAGACTGTCGATGATGAATCAATGTCCTCGCGCTAGTTGCCCCTTACACCCTTTATTCAGCAGCTGCCTTACGATCTTTCTCCTGCCATCACCGCTCTTCCTCGTCCGCCACTGTCGCCCGTGTTTTGCTCTCATTCGGGAGCTTAGTTTTCCTGCCTATTTCTCTGACGGGCTCTCATGTTTGCCCGTGTCCCCACCTCTGTTGTGGGGCAAATATTTACAATCTCATCCCTGGTCTCCCCCTCCACCACATTCACATACACTCCTAGTTAGTCTCTCACTCTCCATTCTCGCCACTCAATCCCTCCATCTCATTCTTGGTCTCCCCGTCCACCTCGCTCACATACATTCGTATTTGCTGTTGTCAAAGAAAATTAAATTTGATTATAAAGTTTTATAAAACGATGAGTGATGTTTGAATCAAAATATCTACCCACGGCCTACACCCACGTCCGAAGTTGCACTGCATCCAACCACGGTGTACATCTACGTCCGCATGTTGCACTATAATATCCACCCAAGGTGTACATCCACGTCCGCATGTTGCACTATAATAGCCACCCAAGGGGTACACCTACGTCCGCATGTTGCACTATAATATCCACCCAAGGTGTACATCCACGTCCGCATGTTGCACTATAATATCCACCCAAGGTGTACACCTACGTCCGCATGTTGCACTACAATACATGAATGCATTTACTTCGGTGACATCATCTGCGGCCAATCTGCAGGCGCGAAACAAAAACACCCTACTTGCCCCATACATCTCAAGTGCACAGGTCAATCAAATAGACTATAGTAATCAAGGACAGTCACCCGTCCCTCATAACCACTACTCATCGTATATCCTGCAACCACCACTTAGTATTAAAGGTGTGGTGGTTTACCCAGTCCCGTCAGATGAAAACACACAAGTTATACGTATAATTAGGTTAAATCCATCAATTCCATGAGATATTTCTTATTGTATCGTTCATACCGTATCGTTTATAAAGGCTCCAGTATGCTTGCATGTGTCGGCCTTGGTCACCCACGCTCTTCACGTTGCTCGATCTCTGGCAGCCTCTATGACCTCGTCCCAGGTCTTTTTCGGTGTGCCTGCCCCCGACCTTTACACTTTTCACTTTCCGCACCCAGCTGTCATCCTCCAGCCTCTCCACATGCCCAAACCATCTCAATCTACCGCTCCTCATCACAACACCAGTACACTCCAGCCCCATCCTTCCTCCCAAACCATCTCAATCTGCCTCTCTTCATCACAGCACCAATACACTCCAGCCCCATCCTTCCTCCCAAACCATCTCAATCTACCTCTCTTCATCACAGCACCAATACACTCCAGCCCCCATCCTTCCTCCCAAACCATCTCAAACTACCTCTCTTCATCACAGCACCAATACACTCCAGCCCCATCCTTCCTCCCAAACCATCTCAATCTACTCCTCATCACAACACCAATACACTCCAGCCCCATCCTTCCTCCCAAACCATCTCAATCTACCTCCTCTCATTACAACAGTAGGCCTACTCTCCACTCCCATCCTTCCTTTCAACTCTTCCTTCATAAACCTAGCCCCCTGAGGCCTCGCATTCAAGAACACACTACACATCCACCAAATCATTGTCATTTCTGTTAGTCTGAGTCTACGAATATACTCTCCCTTTACTGCCAGGCCTCATTACCAAACAGCATTACGCTCCTAACACCGCAAACTAGCACCAAACGTTTGTAACAATGCTTTATATTTATGGGTGCCACCTATCTATCGTCGTGTGTACCAGCAAGGCTATTTATCATATTTTAGCTTCTGGAAGCTGGTCTGAAGCGGGAGAGATGACACATTGTATGATATCGTGTGCTGGGTGTTGTTTTTATATTTCTTGATTTGTGTGTGGATGTGCCGCCATATCGTGTAGTGGATGGCGTGGGTTTGTGGAGGCTGCGGCAAGAATTTGTGTGCCTCTCATGTCTAGATGATCCTCGACTTTGAAGACTTTGGTTTCTTGATGTACAGTAGGTGGTCTGTGGGTGTAGTAGCTGTGCAGCCTGTAATTATTTTTAGGGCCTTGTTCTTAAAGACAACACACAGCTGCATGCACGGCCTCCTGATATCCACCCTTCTGAATCCTATTTCCCTCGTGAGGACAGAGTCCACCTGGCCAGGCTGAGATGTGGGCATCATCCAGCCCTCTTGAGTTACCAGAAAAGGCTGGATGACTCCGTCGCTGATGCCTGTCCAGGAGGCAACACAGCACCCCATACTATTAAGCACATTATGCAAGACTGCACTGCACACAATCTGCAACACAGCACCCCATACTATTAAGCACATTATGCAAGACTGCATTGCACACAATCTGCAACACAGCACCCCATACTATTAAGCACATTATGCAAGACTGCATTGCAAACAATCACCTACGCCAACAACACAACATACTGTACACTCCTTGAGAGCTCTGTGGGAAAGCCCGGTCTCAGCCGTGGCCTTCCTTAGGGACTCGGGGCTGTTCGACCAGACTGCCTAGGCAACAACTACTACTACTAGTAGTAGTACTACTACTACCACCACATTTTAGCGTGGCACACGAGCGAATGTGATGAATTGTTTAGCTGAATTACGTGATATAGTTCTAGGCTAAACACATGCTATTACCTTTAGCGTGAGCAGGCTGGCAGACAGTCTGGGGGCGGTATTCTGGTACGGTCATGAAGCTTACCAACACCTCTTTCTTACCGGTTTATTTCTGATTCTGCTCCGTTACTACATTCTTCTGTGATCAGGGAAAAGGGGAAAAAGAAGTGTGTGGTAATCACAGGGCATTTGTCTTAGCGTAACAAGAAAAGTATGTGGTAAGATATTGACAGAGTTAGGGATATAAGAACAGGGAGGTTTTAGGAAGGAAAGAGGTTGTGTAGATCAGATATTCTTAGGTCTTTAGTGGAAAAATTTCTAGAGGAGGGAAAGAAATTGTATACGGCCTTCGTGGATTTGAAGAAAGCATATGACAGGGTGGACAGACAACGACTCCTCTCGCATAGCTTGGCCTGGCCAGTCGTCACTATGCCCGAGCTCCGTGAGACTTCCAGCGACTCTGCTCGTGCCTGCGACCCGTTGAGGGGGGCATCCAACAGCAGATCCGTGCCGCCAGGAGCCACTACCATCCAGGGAACCGTGAATTGGTTCAACGTGAGATCGTGTTACGGTTTCATCAAGCGCCGCGACACTGGCGCTGATGTTTTCGTACACGTTTCTGAGATCGTTGCACCAAATCCACGGCATTTCCAGCGCTCACTTGGCGAGGGAGAGACGGTGGAGTTTCGTGTTGTACAGGCTTCCATGGGTCCCGAGGCTAAGGACGTCACTGGGCCGGGTGGTGTTGCTGTGCAGGGCTCTGCCCGTGCACGGCGGCGTCCCCCTGCCCAGAGACGCCAGCCAAGGGATCTTGGAAGTTCTGGCAACACAAACACACTCGTTGCGATGTGTATCGCGACGGCTGAAGCTTTCAGTGGGGGTAGCAAGACGGTTCTGGCTGTTCTCCTTCCTCAAATCTTTGAGGAGAACGGCCTTCCACGCCTTGCCATTCCCCGAAGCTTCACCCGCGATCCTCGTCTCCCCCCTCGTCAGGAGCGTCAGGCCCGGCGACAGCAGCCACCACCATCTCGCACGACACCGGGAAAACGGCTGTGTTTGGATGCCCCTCTCAACCGGACGACTGGCGCCACCACCATCGAAACTACGATCACCGACCCGGAACCGTCACAGGCCATGGACATCGAGCATGGGGAGACTGTTGTGGAGGTTCACCTCCCTTCGTCAGGAGCTGAGGGGGAGCGTGTCTCGTCTCCCGTCCCTTCAGTACATCTGGACGTAGTAGAGCCCTCCTCCTTGCCTTCTCCATCTGCTCCTGACGAAGTGGAGGAGCCTCTTCCACCTTCACCACCGCCTGCCGCCATCGCTCGCTCTTCTTCTCCTCCTCCACCTAAGGAGAAGAAGAAGAAACCAAAGAAGAAAGGGGGAAAAACCAAGAGCGACCCTTCCACCGTTGCTCGCCGGATCGAGGCCCTCCTTCCACCACTCTCAGGCACTTGTGATCTCGATGCCCGCACGGATGCGGACCTAGAAGAGCTACTCTTCTGCCTCACGGATCCGATCAACGACGACGATACACTGCCTCTCGTCTACCAGACTCTGTATCAGAAGATCCGTGAGGCATACATCTCCAACTCCCACTCTCCATCTGAGGAAGCCACCATCCGTGAGGGCATCGGGTTCGACCCACCACGTGCTGCCCTGGTCAACTATATAGCCACCAGACTGCTCTCGTAACTGCCGATCCACGCTTGATCTTGTCCTGCCTTTGCTGCCTCGTCTTGCAGTCTTGTCACCGCTATGCTCTCGTTTTGAGAGCAACTTTTTGCTACATCCCTGACGGGCTCTATGTTTGCCCGTGTCCTCACCACGTTGTGAGGCAAATATCACAACAACAACAACAACAACTGGACTGACAAGGATTGTGGAAAGTATTAAGAATATATGGAGAAAATGGGAAGTTGCTGAAGGCCGTGAAGGGTATTTATGAGGGTGCTAAGGATGCGGTGCGTGTGGATAGTGAACCGAGTGAATTTTTCTATTTGAATGTTGGACTGAAATAGGGATGTGTCATGTCCTCATGGTTGTTCAGTCTGTATATGGATGGGGTTATAGAAGAGATACAAGGTAGGGCAGTGGATGTTGGAGCAGCCCTAATGAGAGAGAGCAGCGTTTGGAAACTCCCTGAATAATAAGATCTCGCATCTAACGTGTAATAGGTACCAAAAACCACTCGTTACATGCGACTTCATTAGATGCCGATACATAAACATATGGGGAAAATTATAATAGGTAAAAACTGGATCTAACCCCTATTTTGACCCTATTTTCACACATTATGTAAGTTATTGTCGTTAATTTGTCATATAATCATACATAGTGACATAAAATATAAAATAAAGAAGAAATAATATCGATAACTCACCTGTGAGTGATAAATGAGGTGCTTAAGGTGGTATCCGAGGCGGGAAGGAAGGCTACTGGGCCGCTCCTTCTCACCTACGCCACCAGCACAACCACCCTCCTCCCACCTCTCGCTCTCCATTGCCTCTCGCGATGCCTCCCCGAGTTTTGTTATCTTTTTGTCTGCATTCTTTTCCTTCCCAACAAATCCAGAAAAGTCATCATGAATGTCACCATGAAGATTCCCTATGTTTTCATCGACATCACTCACAGTCTTATCCTTCATTTCCATCATCACTCACAGTCTTATCCTTCATTTCCATCATCACTCAGTCTCTTATCCTTCATTTCCATCATCACTCACACTCTTATCCTTCATTTCCATCGAGATTTGCCACAACTTCCCCAAGCTCATGGCGTTTGTTTAAATATTCGGTGATACCGGTAACTGTTTATCTTCTTTCATTCACTTTCTTGGCATAGGTTTCACTGAGCTCCTGGTTTAGTTTCTGTAGCAAAGGGTAACATCTTTCCCGTCCACGCACTAGACCAAGGTGGCGACAGATTTGAACCGCTCGCCCGGGATTTTTTTTCGTTAGACGGAAACTTCCACGTTAGATACGAATATGGGTAGAGGTCCAATGGTGTCGTTAGATGTGAACTCCTTAGATGCGAGATCACACTGTAAATTCCTCACTTGTCATAACAAGGCTGATGTGGCACTGGTATGTTGTGGCCATGCAGCCAGGCACCGCGGAGTTGGGTATCACACGTCTGCCTTCCCCCTCTGACATGCGGTAACTGAACCTGGTGCCTTGTGTATGGGACAATGATGCGTCCAGGTAGACAGTTGGGCGCCACGGATCTAACCGACTTACATGTACACCCCTCTCCTGCAAGAGCGATACTGAGGGGCACCGCCGCATTTATATATATATATATATATATATATATATATATATATATATATATATATATATATATATATATTTTATAGGAAGGTGGAGGAAAGAAGAGAGAACAGGGGAAGGGATAGTAAGAAAGAGGAAGGAAGAGGGAGTAGACAGTTGGTGGGCTGGCCACCGTGCTTTTGTTTTGTTTATAGTATTAGTTAGGTAACTGCTTTTATTTTGTTTATTGAGTTAGTTAGGTAAGTGCTTTGTTTTGTATATTGTGTTAGTTTGGTAAGTATATATAGTGGTTTTGACTGTGTATGTTTGTATGTGTGCGTGTGTGCGTATGTGCGTGTGGATGTGAGCGTGTGTGTGCGTGTGCGTGGGTGTGCGTGCGTGTGCGTTCATATGTTGTGTATGTTTGAATTGAGCTAGCTAGCTTTTTGAAGGTTTGGTTGGGTTGTTTGGGTTTATGTCGTAATTAGGTGGGGTTTTTTTGTATTGTGAGATTGAGTAGTTTGGATACAAATCAGTGCGTCACTTATCGGTTTTGGTTGAGTTTAGTAAATTGGTAGCCTATAGGGTCATGGTTGTTTATTATGGTTTTTAAACTACTAGGGAACCATTTATGAAAAGAGCGATTCTCCTCATTGATGTTGTAAGTTAGTGCGTTGTATGTTTCGGGGTTAATTTCCTCGATTTTACTCCAAACTTTTTTTTGGCTTGGTTATGTAATCTTATGTTTAATGGTTTGGTTTTGGTTATGGCGTGTATTTGTTCCGTGTTAAGTGTGTAAGGGTACTGCTGATTAGTTGCAAATCTGAGGGCTTTGTTTTGTAAGATTAGTAGTTTTTTAAGTTGGGTATAGCTGAAGGTGTGTGTGGGAATGGGGGGATATTCTAGAATGGGGAGGATCAGTGCTTTGACAAGGTGGGATTTGACTTTTGTAGGCATGTTCTTGAATCTGAGTAAGCGGGATAATGCTCCTGTGGCTTTTTGTTTTCTATCCTGTACACTAGGATGATAGCCTCTTGAGTTAAGTTTAAAACCAAGTATTTTACCCTCTTCTTTGAAGTCTGTTATTTCTTCATTAATTATTAAAGGTTCTTTTTTGGTGTTGGCAAGTTGAATGACGGAAAATTTATTTATGTTAGTTTGTATTCTCCATTTAGATTCATATTCGTTTATTTTCTCGACTTCGCTTTGAGTTCTTGAATTCATGATCCTTCTAGATGGTCCAGGATAGTTAATAATTTGGGAAATATCGTCAGCGTAGCTTATGTTGATTCCATGAGTTGCTTGTGGGGAGTCACTGGTGAATATAGAGTAGAGAGTTGGTGAGAGTACGCTCCCTTGAGGAACCCCGCTTTCCAGAGCAAAGCTAGTACCTGTATAATTATTTATTTTGATTTTAGCCTCCCTATCGTCAAGAAAATCACAGAGAATTTTTTCGGTTATAGTTGGGAGGTTGAGATTAAGTAATTTATATTTAAGTCCTAAATGCCACACCTTGTCAAAGGCTTTTGTTACATCTCTAAGGATGATGTGGCATTGTCCTTTGTTAGATTTACTTATTGCTATATGTTCTGATGCTATTGCAATTGCTTGAGTGGTGCCCCTTAGTAGTCGAAAACCGTATTGATTCTTATTATATAGATTCTCAGATTCAAGGTGTAATCTGAGCCTTTTATTAATTATTCTCTCTAGTACCTTTCCAGGGACTTCTAAGAGAGAGATGGGTCTGTAATTCTCTACGAGATGTGGGTTCTTGTTCTTTTTTGGGATTAGTTTTATGATGGCTTCTTTAAATTTGTCGGGGAAATATCCTGCAGAGATGGTTGCATTAAATATGTTTTTTAAATTTTCAATGGCTATATTGGGGAGATTGGATAGTATAGTTTTATTATATCCACTTTCTCCCGGGCAAGTCTTTTTTAAGTTCTTAATAATAGAGGTAATTTCGTCTGCCGTGATAGGAGTGGTAAATATTGTGTTTGAGTCTAATCTATCGGGGTTAGCTGAGTGGTACGGTGTTAATCTATCTACGTTGTTGGTAAGGAATTCTTTTACCGTATTGTCGTGTCTGTTGTTGTTTTGTTCTTCTTCGATCTCTTGAAAGATGGACTCCCAGTGTCGCCTATGTGTTCTTTCTTTTTCAGAGGCTGAGTGTTGTCTGTTTCCCAGATGATCTAATACGTAATGAGGGTCGGGGTTGAAGTTCCTGAGAGGATTTTTATTTGACGCCAAAATGTGGAGGGATCATTATAAAGATTGGCGGTTGTTGTTGTGATATTTGCCTCACAACATGGTGAGGACACGGGCAAACATAGAGCCCGTCAGAGAAGTGGCATAAAGTAGCTCTCAAACGAGAGCATAGCGGTGACAAAAACTGCAAGACGAAGCAGCAAGGCAGGACAAGATCAGGCGTGGCTCAGCAGTTACGAGAGCAGTCTGGTGGCGATATAGTTGACGAGGGCAGCTTTTTTTTTTTTTGGTGATATTTGCCTCACAATAAGGTGAGGACACGGGCAAACAGAGAGCCCGTCAGAGGAATGGCAAAAACAAAGCTCTCAAAAGAGAGCATAGCGGTGACAATAACTGCAAGCCGAAGCAGCAAGGCAGGACAGGATCAGGCGTGGCTCAGCAGTTAAGAGAGCAGTCTGGTGGCTATATAGTTGACCAGGGCAGCACGTGGTGGGTCGAACCCGATGCCCTCACGGATGGTGGCTTCCTCAGATGGAGAGAGGGAGTTGGAGATGTATGCCTCACGGATCTTCTGATACAGAGTCTGGTAGACGAGAGGCAGTGTATCGTCGTCGTTGATCGGATCCGTGAGGCAGAAGAGTAGCTCTTCTAGGTCCGCATCCGTGCGGGCATCGAGATCACGAGTCCCTGAGAGTGGTGGAAGGAGGGCCTCGATCCGGCGAGCAACGGAGGAGGGGTCGCTCTTGGTCTTTCCCCCTTTCTTCTTTTGTTTCTTCCTCTTCTCCTTAGGTGGAGGGGGAGAAGAAGAGAGAGCGATGGCGGCAGGCGGTGGTGAAGGTGGAAGAGGCTCCTCCACTTCGATTGGCGGTGTTTGCAATAGTGTTTGCCCAATGTGTGTTGTGTTCTGTTAGAAGGGATGTGTGTAGTTGAGTTTGAAGTAGTTTGTATAGTCTAAATGGATCTCGTGTCCAACCATGTGTTTGGGAGTGAGTTCTTAATGCATTGTATTGATTGATGAGGATCTGTGTGTCTCTGTTGTGTTTAGGAGTAGTGATTGTTCTATGTGTTGTTGTAGGGATGTTGTTGTTGATTGCAATATTTATGTTGGAGTACCATCTTTCAAGAGATTGATCGATTTCCTCTAGTGTTCCATCACCGGGGATATGAAAGTTAGTAAATGTTGTGGTTATATCTTGTTTAAAGTCATTCCAGTTGGCCGTTAGGTCGAGGTGGAATGGGGACGGTTATTGGGGCAGTGGAGATAGTGGCGATTATGGGGATGTGATCACTAGTGGTGAGAGGGCCGGGAGAGAAATGGGTGTTGTGATAAGCTGTTAGGTTGCAAAGAGCTATGTCTGGGGTGGAGGTAGAGTTGTGTGAGAGGAATGTAGGAAAGTTGGGACCAATGTGTCTTACTGTGGTGTCTTGGATGAGTCTTGGAAGTTGTCTTCCTACGACGTTTGAGTTTCTGTTGCCCAGGAGGCGGTGTTTAGCGTTAAGATCACCAATGAGGTATACAGGGATGGTTCTTCTGAATAAGTTAATAAAATCGGGGGTTGGGAGGTAAGGGCGGCTAGGGGGGAGGTATACTGTAGCAATAATGATTTTTCCAGTGTGCGTTTGTAACTCTACGGCAATCAGATCTGAGATAAAACTGTCTATGATTTTGTATTGTAAATTGTTTTTCAGTGCAATGGCTGTGCCGTCCATAGGGCGATTGAGAAAGTTTTTACTATGTGTTTTATACCCAGGGATACGGAGTGAATTTGGTGAGGTAGTGCCGTGGCTATTTATAAGAATGATATCTGGATCTAAATTACGGTAGGTATTGCTAAGACCTAGACTTCGACCATGCCAATTAAGGACGTTATGTTGAATGATTTTCATTGTCTATGTCTTTGGGGTCTGGACTGAGAGGGTTGGGAAGCCTTTGTGTGCTGATCCCCTAGGCGAAGGAGAAGTCTTTCTTCTTCGGTGTTAGCTGGCCGAATAAGATGTTGGAAGGTTTCTAGTTTTTCACAGGTGATTCTTAGTTGGTTGAGTGCTAAATCTGGATTCAGTATGTTATTGCTTTCTTTAATATTTCTTTTCTTTTAGGGCATTTCATAGCCATACTGCGGTGGTCTCCTTCGCAGTTGAAGTTGGAGTTGCATTTCTTCCAAGTGTGATCAAGACTGGAGCATTCAGAACAGATTTTAAAATCTTTGGGTTTAGGACATTCGTTGATGTTATGTGTGTCCATTTCATAGCACTTCATACACATTATGATATGTATAAATTTCTCAGCCTGGATCTGATTTTTGCTGATGCACAGATGGAACAATTTCAGCCCTTCTATTGCTTTTTCTGCCATCTTGATATCATCAAATTCTATTTTCATAGTGTTTCTGTTGCCAAATTTGGTTATTTTGGTGATTTTGGCCCAAGAGTTTTCTTTAATGACTTCATGTTCAATCTCCTCTTCACTGTGGCAGTAGATGATGTCATCTACTTTGGTGCATATAATGCTCCTTTTAGCTTTTAGGTCGGGAGGGAGGATTGGGGTGAAGCCATTGTCCTGTAAAGATGTTTTCAGAGGATGAGACAGGAGCTTATTAGTGTCATCTTCTGTGGCTGTAGTTGCGATGATGAATTCTCTTGAATCATGGAGTCCTGTTATTTTTATGTTGTGAGGAGCAACTATTTCAAGCAATTTCAGTTTAACTTGATTTTCTTGGGGATTACTGTGTTTGATTTTAAGTTTACCCATTTTTCAACATGGGGAAAAAATCCTGAGAGGCCACTAACAGGCCGCCTAGTTGGTCCAATCTACCTGTGATCTGGGGCTTGTAACCTAAACTCCCCCCCTCTAAAGGGAGTGACCACTTGCAAGGTCAAAGGAGTACCCCTGATCCCTAACCCTATTAAAGAAAATACCCATTCCAGTGCTTCCTATAACCACCCCAGAACGGGGTCCCCTCGTGCCACTGGCCTCGGGGTTCGGCTTCGTACCACACCAGAGCCTCTACTGGGCGAGCCTAACAGGACCAAAGTAAAATCTAAGAAATAAAGGTAGCCTTACGTAGTGAAGAAATTTTCAGCCAAGGTGAGCGGGCTGACAGACTTGCAGAATGATGGGAAAGTCGTAATCGGTAAGGTGCTGGGAAAAGCAGCAGTGAAAGTCTTAGCTTGCGCTATCCACGTTTCACTATGAGCGCCGAGTCTATGCAGAGCGGGAGCGAGCGGGAGAGATGTTACCGCTGCGGCTGCCGGGAAGAGAATACTGGGCGAGCCTAAAAGGACCAAAGTCTATCTTGGGAATTCTGAGTCTGTCTCAGCTAGAGAACAGGGGTGAGGAATGATCCACGGGCTTGGATGTTCAACATCGGCGTGAATTGGTAAGGGGAGGGTTGGATTTGACACTGCAGTACTGCTTTCCTATTTAATTTGCCTGTGAGACAGTTGGAAAACTGTCGTATTCTGCTGGATCGCGTGCCCTCCAATCAGGAAGCAGATCCGGCGCCATCCAATCAGAGCGCAGTGAGGTGTCAGCCACTGGCTAGTGGAAGATCGGAGGCCTCTTCTGGGAGATGTGCACGGTGCGAGAGCTTGAGGCAGAATGACATGACATGACATCGACATGGGCACCGCCGCACATGTTTGTTTGTTTGTTGAAGATTTCCCCTTCGTTGAAGTGGAAGGGGCCGGGCCATATGTTAGCCCAGTCAGTGATTTAAGCAGAGACAAGTAAGTGATGAAGACTGCAGGAGCAGTCTCTTGACTTTAAAAACTATATGCACATATATACACACATGTATATATATATGCATATGCACACATGCTCGCACGCACACTCGCACAGACACACACACACATACATACCCTGCATATCAGTGGATATGCACGTTAGGTGGGAGGAGGTGCAGAGCGCACCACCTCAGTCAGTGCTGAGAGTGGGGCCGTGGCTACAACGTAGGCTGCAGCATTACGTAAAGAGTTTATGGATCTGGCTGCTTCGTGAGTTCTGGGAGTGACTGGGTTAGGAAGAGGTCGTTTCCTGATGAGGGATGTGGCTGGGCATCTGAGAAGATAGTGCAGGAGGGGATAAAGTGGAGCCTCCTGGCAGTGTTCACATGCAGGTTCGGGGGTTTCGTCATCTGGAACCATTTCATCGTAGCATTTATAGCCCAGGCGAAGGCGGCGCAGACGATTGAGCATCGTAAGGTTGGATCTAGTTGTGATTGGCGGTGGTTTGTAGCGTGTGGCAAGTGAGTACCATCTAGCCGAGGGGGAACCCAGTTCAACATATAGGCGGTGGTCTTCTTTATTTAATCTGGCTGCCCTGGTCTTAATGGCATGCTTGACTTGGCGCAGGCTCGTGGAGATTACAAAATCAATGCTGGGGTTTTCTAGGGCTTGTTTTGCTATTCGATCTGCCTTTTCGTTGCCTGCAATGCCTACGTGACTAGGGATCCAATTTATGGTAACCGATCCCCCAGCATTGCGGATAGCTTGGGTGGTGGTGAGAATGTTGTATATTAGGTGAATGTTGTCTTTGTGAGCGTTTTGGCGAAGGGTGTGAATGGCCGAAGCCGAGTCTGTGTGTATGATAGTGGGAGTTGTTGGACTGTGTCCAGTCGCCGCACAGACGTTGTTGTTGTTGTTGAAATATTCTCCCCACAACGTGGTGGGGAACGGGCAAACATGAGAGCCCGTCAGGGAAAATGCAGAAAACAGCTCCAATGAAGGGGCAAAGCGCGGACGGCAGACTGGCAGACAGGGCAAGGGCGGCAGAGGAAGGGAACGAGGCGATGGTGGTGAGGCAACAGCCCGATGATCGACGAGGCGAGGGGGAGAGAGCGGTAGACTGCACGGCGCCGATGGAAGGGGCGCCGGCATGCTCAGGTGGAAATCCCCAAACGACTCGGCGGTGGTTGGCGGCCGGCTGCTCAATGTTTACAGAGGGCAGAGAGGGACGAGAGCATGGTAGACTAAACGGCGCCGATGGTGAGGGCGCCGAAGCTCTGATAGAAGCGTTCCGAACTCTGCCCTCAACCCCCATTCACTCGCTCCAGCTCTCCACAGCAGCAGGTGGAAGCGTAGAGGGAAGGCCCAGTCCAGGTGGACACAAGGGCACAACCCCGGTCAAGGTAGTGGTGGAGGGAGGGTGGTCGGCCATGGAAAGGGCGGACGAGCCTCAACCTCCTGGTGGGCTGACCAGGGCACTCCCGTAGGTGGAGAGGACAGACCCGTCCTTCAGCTGAAACGGCTGCTGTGGAGAGCTGGTCCCGCCGGGAATAGCGGTGGAGGTGTTGCCTCGGCGAGAGGTGGGCTGCGAGTGGCCGCACTTCACTTCACTTCGTCATAGAAAAGTGGGGGAAAGAAGAGGGAGAGATTGGAAGAGATTAAGTGGGGAAATATGAAAGACAGTCGGAGGTATAAAGATTGGGGGCCGTCCCCATTGCTGTGGCTTAGTTTTTATTTTTTGTGTATGCTGTGTTCCTGTTGGTCCTATACAGCGGTCACTCTGTGTATGTGCAGACAAGGGTAGATATATCGATGAAGGTGAAGAGCCATAGTTTGTACCCCCGGCGCTACTAAGGGTGGTGCCTGTCTCTGTGGCATTGGTGGGTTCTGCTGTCTTGGTGGGTTGCTGCTCTCTGTTTCACAGGCTCTATAGTCATGGAAAGGAGGAGTTTTAGTATTAAAGAAAATGGGGGGGGAAGGATAGAAATTATCTTTCCTCCCCATGGCATTCACCAGGGTGCACGAGGCATAGGCTGTGCATGGGCAATGTCTATTCCCAACCCACTCCACGTTCACGACCCCGCCATCAGATGTGACAGCTCCTTACATTTTGGTTTCAGGAGCTAGCACAACGGACGACGGAGTGCATTCACTCAGGAGTGGGCAGGGAATGAGTGTGCAGTGCAACTGTCTCCTGACAGTAGTGGTGGTCTGGTGCGGTCAGTTCAAGGTCGGCAGGTGTATGGGATATAGGGTAACGTGGTCTTTCGCTTGGTTGCTGCCGTTTGTATTATTAGTTATTATATATAATGAGAGGGGTTGTCGTTAGAGGGACGTATAAATTGGGTTTGGTGGCGGTCTATTTCTGTTTAAGAGGGAGCTGGGGAACCAATTATGCATCCTCCCGTATTCTTTGTTGGTGATGTCCTCGTAATTTGGGTCTCTGGTCTCTTCTAGTTTTTGCCAGATTTTTCCTGCCCTCTTGTGCATCCGGATGTTTAGTGCAGCTATTTTGTGCATGCTGTGTAATTGTTCTGTGATATAGTTGAAGGGGTGATGGTCGTTTTCGACAAATCTCAGAGCTTTGTTTAATACTCTTTGTAGTTTTAGTTTTTGGGTGTTTGATATAGTGTCCAGTGGCACAGGAGGGTATTCTAGCAAAGGGAGAATGTAGGCTTTAACGAGGTGGCTTTTTATTTTTCTATTTAGCGTTTTAAAACGGTAGAGGGTGGACAGTGCTGCCTTCCCCTTGCATATTCGTTCCCTTACATGTTTTGTGATCCCGGCCTGAGTTATTGTGAGGCCTAACAGGCTTCCCTCATTGCTTGTGTTTAGTAGCTCACCATCCACAATGATTTCTTCCATGTATTTTTGTGCTAATGGAATTATTTTAAATTTCTGTTGGTTAGTCCTGATCTTCCATCGTTTCTCATAATCACTGATTCTGGTGATTTCTCTGGCTACTTTGCTGGCCATCATGAGTTTGGACCGTCCTTGGTAAGTCACTATTTGAGTCACATCGTCAGCATACATTATGTCTAGGCAGTCTGGAGGTGGGGGGGTGTCTCTAGTGTAAAGAATGTATAGGGTGGGGGAGAGGACGCTCCCTTGTGCCACCCCACTGTCGAGCTGTATAACGTCGCCTAACTGGTCCTTGTGTCTAATTCTCGCGGTGCGGTCAGTCACAAAGTCGCATAAAAACTTCTCGAGGATGGTAGGGAGTTCTAGTTGTAATAGTTTGTATTTGAGTCCTTCATGCCAGACCTTGTCAAAGGCCTTGCTTACGTCTCTGAGGACGAGACAGCACTGTTCCCGTCTCGACAGGGTCTGGGCGATAGTCTCGTAAGTCAGGGCTATGGCTTTGTTTGTGTCTTTTTGTGGTCTGAAGCCGTACTGTCTGGGGTTATGAAGTCTGTTTGTCTCTAGGTAAAGTCGGAGTCTTCTGTTGATGATCCTTTCAAGCAGTTTTCCTGGTACTTCGAGCAGTGAGATTGGTCTATAGTTCTCGGGTGTCGTGTCAGTCTTTCCTGGCTTAGGTATCATTACTATTACGGCTTCTTTAAGTTTGTCAGGGAAGTATCCCGCGGACAGGGAGGCGTTGAAAATGTCGATGAGTCTTTCTATCATGGAGTGTGAGCATTCCATGATAACTTGTTTGTTAATGCCTGTCAGTCCTGGGGCCGTGTTCTTCGTTTTTGTGACTACTGTCTTAAGTTCGTCTACTGTGATTCGTCTAGTGAGAAGGTTGTTCGTTAGTCTGGAGAAGTCTGCTGTGTCATGGGGGAGGATTCTGTCTCTGTTGTCATTGAGGAAGTGAAGGACCATTCGTTCGTTGTCCTCGTCAAAATCGTCATTTTCGTCGTTCTCGCCATGTACTCCGCAGGGACATCAAGGGAGTTCCCGGGGTATGCATCCCCAGGTGGCGAGAAGAAAGAGAGGTCGATCCAAGATCGGGAACGCTCGAATGACGGTCCAAGGCAGCGACAGCAGCGCCTGTTAATCCAACACTTATACGCTAAATAAGAAGCAAGGAACATGGCAATAACACCTGACAGAGCATAAACATAAATAGCTAAGGCAGCTGGCTGAGTTGGTTTAGGTAGGGGTTTGAGAAGAAGGAGTTTAGATTGGAAGTGTAACAACTCATCTAGGTACACAGGTGTGAAGGAGTCATTCTGGGGAAAAATCTCAGGGATTGCTTGTATGGCATCTAGTTCAACATGAGAGAGAGACATATTAAAATGCAATGTATGGAGACGTAGAGACAGTTTAGTATCCTTGGTGAGGGTGGCATAAGCTGGAAGTGTGAGTGTTTCACTATGAGCACTGCAACCGTCACCCAGGACCAAATGTCCTATACCTTTAACAATCTGTATTGTCTTACTTATCTCATTAACAGCACAATTAAGAGTAAATTGCATAGGCTTATTCGTAGAAAAGCACCACTTATCGTTATTCTTAACAAATACAGGAACAAAGTTTTTAATGACTCTTTTCCTACAAAGCTGAGGCGCAAAGTCCTTGTTGAGGAATGTAGCACTCTCACATGTGCTAGTACTTGACCTCAGCACTGGACTCTGCGGCTCGCACACCAGCAACTGCTGATGAGTGCGGCACTGAGTGAAATCGTCCATAAGCATATAATGTAAGCGATTTTCACTCAGTGCAATGAATTTGGCAGAGGGGACAGTCTGTACATAGACATCTGTGTCAGGGACTTTATAAGGCAAGGAAGTGATCCGGAAGACATCAAAAGTATCTGCCGGGTCACCCTGAACCGGACCATAGTAAGTAGAAGCACACTGAAGAGGGAGTCTTGCGAGGCACTACCTTAACGAGATCCCTATATAACGCAAGGTATTCGGGTCGAGCAGGGAAAAGCAGTCCTGGTCTCATTAAAGAAATATTATTTAAAAGTTCCAGCAATAAGGTATTTGGCACGATGTCCACACTCAGACGAGCTTGCATCATATTCTGTAGGCCTAACTTAATCCTCACATGATCGGCAATGATATCCGACAAAGCTAACTGGAGATTAAGAAAAGCCTCAAATATGCGAGCTTCGCCTTCTAACGCTAGAGTTTTTATGGAGAAGAGCCGAATTACAGCATGTGAAATATTAGCTGCCCGCTGCAATTTAGTAATTGCAGCATGCATATGTGACATGTCTCTTATGGTCGTATTTAGTATTTGGGAGTGAACATTTAACACTCGACGCTCATTCTCGGACATCTGTTCAATTTGACCCAATCTAGTGTGAATTTCGTCCACCTGATTCTGGGTAGCAGTCCCAAATAAAGCATTAGCAATATTGCCAACAAGATCAATTGCGCCTCTAGTTCTACGACCTGACAGTGGTTTATCCGACAACAAATAATTAACAGAGTTCTTTAAGTCATCAAATCTAATTCTAAACTCATGTTGAAATGATTTCAAAGTCTCTCTTAATGACGACACAAGGGTGGATGAGTTGTCCATGTGATCTATATTCCACTGGACAGAGTCAACCAGATCCTGTGCCTCAGTAAGTGGTCGGTATAACTCATCCTGTATTAACAAGACAGGGACAACATAATGATTTCCAGTTGATATAAGTTTGGAGACTGGAGAATAGATGAGGCCTGTTGGAGCAGGTTTCTCAACGTGGGGGTCAATGTGCCTAGTCTTTCCTGATACTACGACTGCAAGCAGCATAATCTGGAACAAAAATAAAATAGCATGACTAGTAACTTATTCTTTACTTGTCTTCCTGTCAGTGTGTTCTATTGGCCTATCCATAACTAGAGGTAAATCGTCTACTGTTGTGCGTGATCTTAGGCTGTATCTAGGGGCCGACGCAGGGCTGAGGCTGCTAGCCGGGGAGAAACGATCTGGCGCCGGGCCGACCACTTTACTCGGGGACTCCCCTTCTCCACTCGCCTCGTGACTGCTCGCTCCGTTTTCTATCTCGCCTCCATCCTCGCTCTCATTTTCGCTTCTACTTTCATTATCACTTTCATTCCCACTCTGCTGAACTGGGTTGGTAGCACCCATAGAGCTTTGATTTACTGGCGTGTTGGATGATTGTGTCGTACCGCGGCTAGATACCGGAATGGCTGTAAAATCATCTGAGCCGTCCTCGCCATCACCATCATCATCATCATCATCATCTGTTTCATATACTGGGTATGCCCTACGTACATTCTTATTATCCTTAGTGGTGAGGCAAGATTCGGGGATTACTCGCACACGATCAACATGAAGGGTGGAGACAGCTCCATCCTTCACACGTCGTACTTTAATTACAACATCACTAACACGCTCCGTGACTCTGTATGGTCCTGCATAGAGAGGCTGTAACTTCTTAGCAACTCCCCGTTTAGGAATCGTGCGTACGTACACTCTGTCTCCTGCCTTGATCGGTTTTACTACAGCCTTTTTAGCCCTGTAATTCTCATTCTCGGTACTAGCCCGGTCCAAGTACAATTGACATCTTTGAAATACTTTAGTGGCCATGGCTGCTAGCATATGTTTCGCATCATCTACATTGTAATGAGGTTGAGTCTCATGTATCGTTTCATAGGGTACTTGTGGGTCTCTCAGGTACAACAGGAAATAGGGCGAGTCCCTGATCGACCTATTATACCCTGAATTATAAGCCATGCATGCCAAATGTATCATTCGGTGCCAATGGTTTGCATTACTGTCGATCATCGTACGTAAGATTTGAATGACAGTTCCGTTCACTCTTTCTACTAATCCATTCGCAGAAGGGTGATACGGAGTCGTAGTGACGTGCTTCAATTTCAATATTTCCGCAATGCCGCGAAGATACCGCTTCAATGATCCCCAAACCGGATGCGCATCTTGCTGCTTCCGCAGTTCGTCAAGATTCCAGCTAACAGTGTCTGTATCGGTCACGCCCCTCGTAACAGCTATAAGTTCTATATCTTCGTCTTGCTCTCTGCGAAGACGTGACAAGGCGTCAGCCACTCGGTTCTGGTGTCCTGGCAGGTAGGATACCTCTAAGTCGTATTCGGCAACCTGTATCTGCCATCTAGCTATTCTGCCAGAAGGCTCCTTCACATTAAAGAGCCACGTGAGGGGTCGGTGATCCGTCTGCACAATCACTTTGTATCCCAAGACAAGAGGCCGATTTATCCGCAATCCGTACACAATACTTAAGGCTTCTTGCTCGATAGTGGCATAATTAAGCTCAGCTTTATTTAATGCTCTACTAAAATATGTCAACGGTCTAAGGTGTCCATCCTCATCTTCCTGTTGTAATACCCCACCTATCGCAGTACCACTCGCGTCAGTTGTCAGATAGAATGGTTTATCAAAGGAGGGAAACTTGAGTACGATGTCGTCAGTAAGCTTACTTTTCAGACTTCTAAAAGCTTGATCAGCCTCATCGTTCCACTCGATTTTTTGTTTACTGTTTTTCACTTCCTTCTTTCCACGAGTCAATTTTGTGAGAGGCAGAGCAATCTTAGCATAGTCACTTATGAATCTACGGTAATAATTAACTAACCCTAAGAAAGATTGGAGTTCCTTCAGTGTCTTAGGAACAGCAATTTCCCTTATGGCTCGGACTTTATCCGGTTGGGGCCGCAAGCCTTCTGCAGAAATTATGTGTCCGAGGTAAGACACTTCATCCTTGAAAAAACTGCACTTCTCTAACTTAAGAGTAAGTTGAGCTTCCTTAAGTCTGGCAAGGACCTCATCTAGGTTCTGTACATGTGAATCAAAATCCTCACCATAGACAATTATGTCATCCAGGTAAGTATGACTGATACGCCCTGTCAGTCCTATCAGGACTTCGTTAACGATCCTTTGGAACGCAGCAGGGGCATC
Organism: Coenobita brevimanus; assembly: GCF_032717465.1. Classification (NCBI taxonomy): domain Eukaryota; kingdom Metazoa; phylum Arthropoda; class Malacostraca; order Decapoda; family Coenobitidae; genus Coenobita; species Coenobita brevimanus. The sequence continues at coordinate 154,486 of NW_027643502.1, forward strand.
TTTTAAGCCAAACGGTAGACTATTATATTCCCAATGACCGTCTGGTGAGGAAAATGCGGTCAGCGGTCGTGACGCCTCATCCAGAGGGATCTGATGGTATCCTTGCCTCAAATCCAAGCTACTGAATACAGTATTTTCTCCTAACTGGGAAAGAATTTGTGCAATGTTTGGCAATGGGAAGGGGTCTGATGTTATCTGCTTATTCAAATGGCGAAAATCGAGACAAATTCTTAGTCCACCATCCTTCTTGGCCACCGGGACCAAGGGTGAACAATATGGTGATCTAGAAGGACGTATTATATTTTGCTCCCTTAGTTCATTTAGCTGTTGCCTAAGAGTTTCGTGATACTTAACCGGTACCTTATAAGGACGACGGTTTACAACCGGTCCTGTTGCACAGATGTGATGGAGGAAATAAGGTGTAATATTCAGTGGTTCAAACCACTGTCGGGAGGACGCGCCTGTGTGTGACTCACACCCCAGAGCGATCAGTGGGGGGTACACTCCAGAGGTGAGTAAGCAAAGGCAATCTCAGAAATTAGATATAGACACCTACTATATCTACTAAGGCCAGGGAGGAAAATGAGGTCTAGCTAACCTAACTTTATTGAAAAACGCCCTAGTGGCGAAAAAAAAGAAAAAGCTAACGCCGGTGAGGCAACCCTGCAGCTAGAGGAGAGCTCAGAAACACGTCTTCCTTCTCCACGACCATTCATCAAAGTCCAGGAAGCAGCAAAGACAGCAACAATATTAATACTCGAAGGAAGGCCAAAAGCAGAGTACAGGAACCAGTTTATGTCAACGTTTCGCCCACAAAGCTTCTTCAGGAACATCATTACTGGACAACACTCCACTCCTTAAACAGACCCAAGCCTGACTGGTAGTGCAGGATTGTGTACTTGTGTTCTGGTCACCATTCAGGCTTAGGTCAATTTAAATAGTGAAGCACTGTCTACTGGTGTTGTTCCTGAAGAAGTCTTGGGGCAGAATGTTGCAAGTGGGATTCTGTACTCTGCTTTTGGTCTTTCTCTATATACAGCAGCGAATACACCATAATTTTACTGTTTATCTTCCTTATGAAAGCTTACCCAGAATCCAGCTAAATGAAACGAGTATTTCCCCATCCAATTTTTATCCCATACTTCACACTCGGGACGATTTGCATCAGTATATGACCGATTCCCGCCTCAGTGTTACGAGTCCTTTGACGGAAGGTAATCGAATATTGTTTTTGCTGGGTTTTATGGGCCGGCTAAATGCCTCACACATAGTAAAGCCTCTAGTCATACAAGCCTCCGCACGCAACATACTGGTGAAGCACAAATGGTGATGGGTTTCTGTAGTGAGAATGACGCCAGATCCAATATTAACCCTCTGCAGTTCGGGACAGCTCTAGTATTACGCAAGTCTAATTGAATGTTGTTTTTGCTCAGTTACAGTATATGGACCAGGTTAATGTCTCTCACATTGGGAAGCCTTAAGTCTTACAAGGTTAGGCACGCAACACAGAAGCACAAATGGTGATGGGTGTCTGTAGTGAGAGTGATACGTAAATGTGTTATAATGATTCATCCCGTCAGTCTGCAATATGAACCGACAGGGTGATCACATATGCAAGTATGTCCGTGAGCAAAAAGCCTCCAACACCTATCTGCCAGTTGAGGGAATGGAAGGGTGCCACATGAACTAGTTTCTTGTGATAGCAATATGAAACACACAAGAGAAAGGTATCAGAAGGAACGATACTCTCATTTGACAAGAGTGAGAAATACGGAAAGTAGGACGCAAGGCTGGCAGAGAATTTTGACTCCACATGACAATACTTAATATCAGGATTCTCTTTAAATGGCCGCCTTGGTTTGAGTTACCCTAAAAACAGATCACGAGACAAAAACGCTTTCACTGAGCGACCGTGGATCTCCAGCTGAAAGTATATTGATGGTTAAATAGTAGTGATATGTACGTTGGTCTGCTGTAACATCACATATTAGTTCTGTAGTGTGTTTTTATGAGCAAAGTGCAAACACCAGTAGATTACATGACCTCCCCCCCTTTCCTTGCGCGCGCACCCCCCCCCCACACACACATCTACACGCAAGCTAATCAGTTTCCACATCTTAAAGTTGTACAAACCTACCTACGTGCAAGATATACAAGGAAAGTTATTACGAAAATGGTTATGGTCATCATCTTGCTCGTTCATTGGCGAGTTTCCTTAATTGGCCTCTGTGTGTGGTTTATGGCTTCTCTCTAGACTTGAAGGACTTGTATCTCAGTACTTGAAGCTTATTGATTCCTTGTTTTTTATACTGTGATAATTATAGGTCTTTCACAATAACCTGGCCCATTATTTTCGTCCTTCATACATATATCTCCTGGTCCATTTTCTCGTCCTTCATACATACATCTGCCACCCATTTCTGTATTACCTTCACCTTCACTTGGTAGATTTTTGTCCTGTATACCTACTTCGACCATCCATTTCTACTGTACACTCACTTTAAGCTGGTCCAAATTTACGTCTTCCATACAAACTTCACTTATCAATCATTCAGTCAGTCAGACAATCAATCTAACTGTCTACCTGTCTGTCACCAGATGCCTTAATCCCGTCAGGGGTGACCACAAATGAATCACCTCCATGTCACCCTTTCCTCCTCCATATGGCGACCTTCTCTGCAACTCACGCCCCCTTTTCTCACCTCAACCCTTCCTCTCTAACTTCACTCCCCTCCACAGTTTCTCGTATTGAAATAGATAATTTTCTGACCTGAAGTTTCCTTGTCTTGCTTCACTCCTATCCAAAGGCCTCTCGTATTGAACTAGTAATCCTCTCATCTCAAGCCCTCTCCTACTTCTCTCGTCTCCAAAGTCTCTCATATTAAAGGCGATACACTTTCTTAGTATTCTGGTCCACCTCGGTCTCTTAAATTGGTCTCGGGTCCTCAAGGCACAATCAAAAGCTGTAGGTGTTTCGTCTGGGCAATAAAACGATTTCTTTGAGACTTCCCTTCCAGTTTATTGGCTGTAAAATCTACCGTTCTTGAGTTTTCGGTGATACAATACATTTTGTGTTCTGGCATGACATATAAGTTAATTGTGCATCTTTTTTTTCTTTTGAGAGAGAGAGTGGGTGAGTGAGTGTGTGCGTGCGTGCGTCCTTTACCGCAGCATTTTGTAAGTAGAAAATGGAAAACTTTGACCAGTTCCCTTTCGCTACCTCAGTCCATGTAATAAGGTGCTGGAATTTCCTATCAGCAAAAGGCATGGTATCACTTTTCTCTCATGTCATCTCAGTTTATATTTTTATTTTTATATTTTCCTTTTCCCTACTTTCATTTATTCTTTCCCCCATTTATATCCTCCACACTCCTACCTTCATTAATTCTTTTCCTCATTGTAATTTCCCTTATCAGGCAAATCACTTAGGATCCTCGCAAGCCTGTACTTAGAGCCGGTAGCATCAGTGGTTATAATCATTCCAAGCAGGAAAATTGTACACTTGAAATACACAGCCTCTTCGACTTATGGTCCTCCTCATTATAAAGGGTGAGGCATAAGTCTGTAGGCATATGGAAAGGACACATCTGAGGTTATACTGTGTGTGTGTGTGTGTGTGTGTGTGTGTGTGTGTGTGTGTGTTCGTTATCGTGTTCGTGTTCTTGAGGCAGTTCTGCTTCATCACCAAACTAGCTCCCGTAACATCACTAACCAACACCGATGACTGGCACCTCAAATCACTAGCTCCCTCGACCAGTGCCCAGTTATCAAGCCTCTTCCCCTGTATGTTGCTGAGAGGAGAATTGGGTGATATTTTTATAGCCTCGTGACTGACTTGAGATGGCACAGTACTCGTTACCAACAGTGTATCAGGCGCCTTGGTCATAATTCTTAGTCCTTTCGAAGAGATTACATTTAAACGATTCAGTTTAGGTTTAGGATGGACTAACTTGCCTACCTGCTTACCTGCCTGTGTGCCTGCCTGTCTGCCTACCTAATTACCTACCCACTTACCTGTGTGTCCCTGCGTGCCTGCCTGTCTTCCTACCTACCTACCTACCTGTCTACACACACACACACACACACACACACACACACACACACACACACACACACACACACACACACACACACACACACACACACACACACACACACACACACACACACGCACACACACACAAAGGCTAGGGAGACATGTTTAAGGCTATTTAGTGATGAGATGAACCCCGTGATAAAACTAGCAAGGTTTTGTTTGGTGTGTCCTGCCCTCTGTTTCTCCAACCCACAAACCTGTTTATTTATTTCCACATTAAGACAAACCCCCCATTTACCATATAATTATCGAAGTTCCTATTTATTCTCTTAGTTATTATTTATCTTCTATCTTAATTATCCATAGACTACCCCAAAGCTGTCTCATTATTACCATACTAATCAGATCCACCTCTTTCTCAGACACTCTTTCTCAGTGTAATTATTTATCCCAAAACCAATTTATTCTCCAGCTCAGCTAAACCCACCTTTATGTGTTAGTTTTATGTTTTTCCTTTTTAATATTAACTTGCCTTATTGTGAAACGTTTGGTGGTTATATAAGTGAAGACAAAGGATTAAGTAAGCAGTCCTAAACTCTGGTTGAGACAGAGAACGTTGATAAGGCAAAAGAATGATTATAAATGTATGTCGACCCAGCATCCTAGCCGTCAATTCTCCAAGTCTAGAGAGAGGGCCGAGGGAGCGCAGTGGTGAATGGAGTCAGTGTGGACCGCGAGTGAGCTAAGAGAGGACGGACGCCCCTGTCACTCCCTCCAGGGACAGAGTGTCGCGGCTGTGTTAGTGGTTCGGTTCCTTACTCTCCTGCAGAAGTCTCACCTCGAAGCCTCCTTCCCCTCGTTCACAAGTCTCAAAAGCCTCCTTGAGCACCTACAGCAGTATTTTTCCCCTCCTGCAAAAAGTCTCAAAAGCTTCCTTGAGCACCTACAAGTCTCATTCAGTGGCCTACTCCTCCTCCAGAAGTCTCAAAAACCTGGCCTCTCGAGAGTGGGTTAGGCGCGCGACAGGTACGTGCTCGATGGCCCGCCTCACCGCACCTATTACAGTTGGTTGGGGCATCCCCGTGGATTTTCCAGTGCCTGTTTTTCTTTTGGAACCTTGGCCTCTTTTGACTCTACACTTACATGTGCAACTACATCCCTTCTCTTTTCTTTTGCTACATTTACATCTGCCAACGACGAGTGACTTCGTTGTGCCCACTCAATGGCTTTACTCACAACTTTATCAAGGGCATCGACAGAGCCTGTAAACTCTTGCTGGTCAAGTGTTGCTCTATACTGGGCAGGGAATACGTCGAGAAAGTTGTCCAAAGCATGGTACAAGGAACAGTCATAGTACCGAGGCTGCAGAGTTCCAATGCGTTTAGCTATACTAGTCAATCGCAGCCAGTATTCAACCAACCGTTCGCCAGGATTACGACGCGCATGTTTTAACGCATGAAATGTAGGTTGGAGAGTTTGTTCTGGGGACAGCAGCGTTGTGAGAATAGATTTAAACCGGTCCCAATCATCATTGACCCTGATAATAAGGTCCTCAATGCTGTCATGTACCCCACCTAGAGTGTACTCCCGGACCACATCAAAGCGACCGGCAATAGTCCACCTAGGTCCCGTAGTCTTACTCTCTATGTCCTGAAGCCATTTGCTAAGGTCTGTTTCTAAGATGACACCAGGATATTCAGGTAATGTGGCAGTTCTACTTGCAGCAAAGCTCTTTAACCCTTTAACGCGGTAGACAGCATCTTTAGCATTATCGGCAATAGCCTGCGATAGTTGGTCGGACAGGGTAGCGATCCCTGCTGCAGCTGCAGCATCAGCCATTTCGAACAGTACTTCGTCTGAGTCTGTGTCTGAATCAAAGTAATGAGCAAAGGAAATTTCGTCTGAACCACTGTAAGAACTAGAGTCGCTACTGAATTCCATACACGAGTGTAAGAACCTAGGTGTGGAACCGCTTAACTCAAAAGTTTAATTAAGCCTTAAATATCCCATTAAGCTGCCACCATTGTCGTGTCCTCCACTCTCTACTTACCCGAGGTATGTTTCGTACTCAGTCTCGCCAAGTACGGTGAATGGCCGCCACTAATGAGTATTGGTAGCGTGTGACAGTAGCAGCGGAGAGTGTGGAGACAAGCCCAGAAGGGACCTGTAACCTCGTAGGTTAGGGGCTACAAGATATTAAATACCCCTTTCTGCCCCAGACTCCCTCCTTGACTTCCAAAAATTAACAGTTCCACACTAAGGTTACAAAACACAGAAACAATTTTTACTTTAATTTTTAACAATCTGCTACAAAGTATTTACACTACTTCAGAACAAATTACACAGTTATAACATTAACTTATTATCCCGAGTCTCATCTCGACACAAGGGAAATTTCAATCACTTATTTACGACTTGACAGCAAGTAAGTACTTGACTTGATAGCCATATAAGGCTTCAGTGGTACCATCTGTCTGTCTGTCTGTCTGTCTGTCTGTCTGTCTCTCTCTCTCTCTCTCTCTCTCTCTCTCTCTCTTACACACACACACACACACACACACACAAGATGCAACGGCATACATCAAAGGAAAGCCTGTATCTCAGTCGTATACGTATGCAAGATCATGATATTATTTTTCGTACAACAATATACTCACCATCTTTAAATTGTAGAGTGCATGCAATCACAGCCCATATCTTGTCTTTACAAGATCCCTTCATGTACTCAGGATGAGTAATGTCATACAGCACTCTTTGTTGGCGGACAGCCTCTATAAGTTCCTCGGTGGACGACATCGTGAGTACTGTCAAAATGAATTGCTGTGCTGCACGTGTGCAGGAAACTGCGTTTCAAAGACTACGTGGCGCAGGCTGACACAGGTCTGCACCTAAGCTGTGCTGCCCTGTGTGCCCACGTGCGCGCTTACATTTAAAATAGTGAGATGCAGTTTTCTGCCCTGCTCTGTGCTGCGTTGCCTGTGTCACCTGCGTCTCAATGTGCGCCCAGCCTACGTTTTAGCGTTCTATATGCTGCTTTCAGGTACTTCTGGCGTTCGCGACCCATTCTCCTATCGTCCCTCGCTCCATATTCGTCTGCCCCACATTTGTCTTCTTCCCTACTCCTCCTTTCTCTGCCTTCCTCCTCTCCCTCTCTACTCCCACTTGACCCAGGCCTCGGTCTGAAGGGGACGTGTGAGTAAGAGGTGGAGATGACGTCAGGAGCAGCGGTATCTGGGTGGGCGGCAAGTACATGATCGTTGCAAGCCCGACATACGGCCTAATAAAGTTTACGAGGGTAAGGTGACCCAAGGCTCCGGCCTTAGTACACCCCAGAGAGAGAGTTGCCCCAGTGCATCCCTCTCCTGCTGTTCTCCCCTACAGGAGCAATACCGCGCCGACAGTCTCTATATGTGGCGGGGAAGGAGCGGCCTTGTACGCCCTTCAGTTGCTTCTGGTCGGAAAGATCAGCTCCCAGCTACGGCCAGAGTAAAGAGCCCCTGCTATCGTACGTGTAGCTTTTCCCTACTACGGGAGCAACACCGCGCCAACGGTCTCTATACGTGGCGGGGAAGGAGCGGTCTTGTACGCCCTTCAGTTGCTCTCTGTAAGACGGGTAGGCATCCAGCTCCGGCCGTGGCACGTACCAGGGTAGAGAAGCCCCTGAAGGTAGCCTCAGTACGTACTGGAGAGAGTGTGGCCTCTGTGCCCCTCACTCCAGCTTGTCCCCTACTACGGGAGCAGCACCACGCCGACGTTCTCTATACTTGGCGGGGAAGGAGCGGCCTTGTACGCCCTTCAGTTGCTCCTTGTACGCCGGGTAAGCTCAAGGCCACAGCCAACGTACGTACCAGGGTAAGGCGACCCAAGGCTCCGGCCTCAGGACGTACCAGAGAGGACACGAGTGACGTGAGTCCTTCTCCAGCCTCTTCCTCCCTGTGGGAGCCCTTCGTTACCACCCGGGAATATAGCCCCGGAGGTG